>NW_020954008.1:42242-47886 GCF_900497805.2 Vombatus ursinus
ATAGATAGATAGATAGATAGATAGATAGATAGATAGATAGATAGATACTCAGTTGAGTATAGAAATCTATCTTATCCAACAGTGAAATACCATGGGAAGGATTAAGAGAAAAGGGAATTGATAAAAGGGAAAACAGATTAAGAGAGGCAGCTGTCAGAAGCAAAATAGACTTTTTAGTAGGAATAGGATAAAAAGAGAAAGAAAAACAGAGGAAAATGGGATGGAAGGAATTGCACAACTAGTAATCATAATTGTGAATATGAATGAGATGAGCTCATCCATAAATCAGAAATGGATAACACTAGAAACCAGAATCCAAGAATATGTTGTTTACAAGAGACACACTAAAAACAGAAAGACACAAATAAAATAAGGGGCTGCAGTAGAATCTATTGAAATTCACCTGGAATTTAAAAAAAGAAAGCAGGGGTAGCAATTGCAATCTCAAACGGAGTAAAAGCAAAAATAGACCTACCTCAAAAAGATAATCAGGGAAATCACATTTTGCTCAAAAGGTACCATTGACAATGAATACCAACATTTTTTACACCAAGTTTCTCTGATCAAGGCCTTTTTACCAAAATATATAGGGAAGTGAGTTAAATTTATAAAAATAAGAGCCATTCCCCAATTGATAAATGTTCAAAGGGTTTAAACAGGCACTTTCAGAAGAAGAAATCAAAGCTATCTATAGTCATATGAAAAAATACTCTAAATCACTATTGATTAGACAAACACAAATTGAAACAACTCTGAGGTACCACCTCACACCCATCAGAAATGACCAGTACCAGAAGGGATAAAGGAAAGAGGTACAGTAACGAACTGTTGGTGGAGTTGTAAATTGTTTCAACCACTTTGGCTATTTGAAACTAGGCCCAAAGGGCTATAAAACTTGGCATACCTAGCAAAACCACTACTAGGTCTGTAAGATCAAATAAAAAGCAAAAGGAACTATGTGTACAAAAATACTTACAGAATATCTTTTTGTGTTAGCAAACAATTGGAAAATGAAGGGATACCTATTAGTTGTAGAATGGTTGAATAAGTGGCAGCATGTGATTGTGATGGAGTAATATTGTGCTAAAAGGGGGATGGTTTCAGAAAAATGTGGCAAGACCTATGAAAACTTATGCAAATTGAAGTGAGAAGAACTGGGATAATCATTGCACACAGTAACAGCAATATCATAATGATCATCAACTGTGAAAGACTTAACTACTCTGATCAATACAATTACAAAGGACCTATGATGAAAAATGCTATCCACCTCAAGAGAGAGAACTGATCAACTCTGGTGCAAGCTGAAGAATAGTTTTCTCACTTTATTTTGTTTATGTTTTGCATGATTTCACATGGACTATTGATATCACATTTCTCTCCTTGTTCAGTGGATGGGGAAAGTGCAGGAGGGAGAAAATTTGGTACTCAAAAAATTGTTTTTAATTTAAAAAAGAACAAAAATAAAAAGAACTCCTGCTATAGGCTTTGTCCAACAATGCATTTATTTTGGACAGATAGAAGAGATGGACCATAAAATTGAGTAGGTTAAAGAGAGGTGATTGAGTTGCATTTACAAAACTATGTGGTTCTTTCAATGACCCCAAGATAATTCCTGAAATAAAATTCATTTTAACATAAAAAAGGAGAGAACAATATTAATTATCAACAAAAGCGACAAAGAAATATAGTAGGATTACAAAGAAAAATCAAAGCAAGACAAAATAAAAGACTTTTGTGGAGAAGCCTTCCAGAATCAATGACATTTTTATATGCTATTCATAGCTTTTCAAATGTGTTACCAAACCTTCAACTCTTAATAAACATTCTGTTCTTAATAAAAAACCTCCTACTCAATAAAATATAGGTAAAGAAGGTTGAAATTCTGCTGTGTACACAGAATAATAGCTCATAAGGGTCTAGTCTCAGACTGAATGAAATCAAATCAAGGGCATGATAGAATGATTGCCCAATACTGTTGAATGTCAGGCCTCAAAAAGTTTTAACTAATATGACAACTTTGCATTTACACTAATAATTCTGACAAATAGATGAGGAGGAAAACTTGCAGCTGAGACATGTTTTTTGTTCTTTGGGCTGTCAGAAACTCCCACTAGAGAGAATGTCAAAACAATGATGATATAGCAATTAGAATTCATTTAGGAGATGAAGTCATGCTATGACTTTCCTATAACTCCAGCTCCCACTGTCCTTCTCCACACACACTGTGTCACAGACCTCATTTCAAGGACAGCACAAATTAATTTGGGTAAGTGACATTATTTATTAGCTTCTTAGTAAAAGGACTGAAGTCTTTTTTTTTCTTTAAATCATTGCTTCTTTTTTCTTTGAAACAATGTTGTTTCAATACAAGTTTGCTTTTCTTCAAGACAGTTTTGAAACACTGTTCTCTCATTCATAATGCCTTTTTTTCCATTATTTTTTGTTCTCTCATTTTCCCCTTTTCTATTATTTCCTCTCTTCTCTTCACCTATCTCATTCCCCTTTTTATTCATTTCCCTTTTTTCACCCATTGAAATGGGTGAATAGAAAGAGCACTGGATTGGAAGACAAAGCAACTAAGTTTGAATTTGTCTTTACCACTTATTCAGGTCATAAGAAGATAGATTTTAAATGGGAAAGGACCTTAGAGTTCATCCAATCCAATCCCAATTTTATTGATGAGGAAATTGAATCCCAGAGGGCTGGAATGTTTTGCACAGGTAATAAAGTCACACAGATAATAAAGGACAGTCAAAGTTATAACTCAGATCCTCTAACAAGTCCAGCATGAGTTCCATAGCACTTCCTGTGTGACCTTACACAAGGCACTCTGGGCCTCAGTTTCCTCATCTATAAAATGAAGAAATTAGACTAAATAAACTATAAGATCTCTTCTAGCTCTAAATGTAGATCCTATGAACTTTTTCCCTCTTTTGCTGGACCCCTTTTTATTTCTTTCAATCATCTCTTTCCTTTTTTCTTCATACATTGACACTCTATTGCATTGTGCATTTCTCCCTTTTCATTTTGTAATGGTCACTTTATTGTCTTTTCTTAAAATCATAGAATCACATATTCTTAGAGTTGGAAAGGACCAAACACTGATACAGGCCAAGTCCTTCACTTTACAAATGAAGACACTGAGCCTCAGAGAAGTTTTTCAAGAATGTGAAGCTAATTAGTTAGAATTATTAGAGTTGCTAATAGATTCCAAGCTCCCTGACTCCTGAGCTAGTGATAGACACTACATTGCTTCATTTGCTGGTTTTACTTCTTTCTTCACCTGTATGTCCTCTCATTTTCTTTGTTCTACCTCTTGTCCTTTGTGCTATATATATCATGCTTTTTTTCTGTCCTGTGTATCTTTCCTCTTTTTCCTATATCCTTTTCATTCATTTCTCTAAACTCTCTTCTCAATTTTTCTTCTCTTCTGTTTTCTTTTTTCATTCATTTCACTTTTCTCCACATTATACTTTTTTGCCCCTGATCATCTCTATTTTGTGTCTAGTTAAAAGTGCTCATCATGGCTAGTTAGGAAACTTTTCTTTATACTCATTTGTAAATGTGCCTGACAAAGGTGTCTGTAAAGCCTGAGAAGCTCATGTATTGTTTCATGTGACTTTTTACAATTAGATTATTGATCACAGTGGATAGAGTGCTGAGACCAGAGTCAGGAAGACTGACATTGAAATCTGCCTTCTGGCTTGTAACATTGCTTAGCATAGTGGCTGGCACATTTAAAGGTCTTCGATATAATCAAATAATATAATTAGTATTGTAATGAATATGATTTATTTTGCTAATTCATTTCCTAAAGTTGAAATACTCTTGCATTCATGATAAAAATCGAATTTTGTCACAATGAAAATTTGGGGGCATAAGTCTCTATAATTCCTAATATTTATTTAATATTTTGCCTTGTAATATATTTCAATATTCATTAATTGTATTGGTCTGTAATTATCTTTCTCTGTCGTATCCTTCTATTATTTTGATATAAAAATCATAAATATAATTCCAGAAAAATTGAATACTATTGATTTCTTTTTATTTTAAAAAACAGTTTATAAATACTGTTATCTAAATTTTTATATGATTCACTTGTGAATAACACAGTACTTTTGATAGTATTAATAATTAGAATGGGCCATAGATATCATTGAATACAGCACCAATATTCAGAGAGTTTAAGTGACTTATCCAAACTCAAATAGCACCTTAGAATTGAATTGTTGTTGCTATTGTTATTGTTGTTCAGTTATTTCAGTTGTGTCTGACTCTTCATGAACCCATTTGGGATTTTCTTGGCAAGGAGACTGAAGTGGTTTGCCATTTTATTCTCTGGCTTATTTTACAGATGAGGAAACTGAGTTAAACACAGTTAAGTGACTTTCTCAGGGTCACATAGCTAGTAATTGTCTAAGGCCAGATTTGAACTCAGGTCTTGATAATTCCAAGCCCATCGTCCATTAACATTGTTCTCCCATGTCCAATAATAACTTACTCAAGTTCACACAGCTGCTTAGAATAATAAATCAGAGCCATAACCCAAGACCTTTGACTCCCAGGAAAATATTGGGATACAGTACTTTACTATACAAAATATTTTGATTTCCAATATATTACCTTGGAGATTTTCCCAGTATTGGCTGTAAGGGAGTGATCAAAATTGAAATGGTTTTCCTTCATGAAGCAATATGGTACACTAGAATAACAATTGCATTTAAGGGCCTACTTCAATTCCAAGGGAAGCCAGGTGGCACGATGGATATTAATCTCAGTGAACCTCAGTATTCTCATCTTTAGAATGGAGATATTTAACTGTATCATTGTCAAGGCCCTTTTTAGAAATATGTCTGTGTCTATGACTAAATGGGGGGAAATATTAATGAACAATTTCCTTTTACAACTAAAAAAGATCATGAAGAAAAGGACAAAAAAATACATGATAGTGTGGTAAAGAAGGCATACATAACTCCTGATGAAAAAGAAATCAAAGAGAAGCTAAAGGTAAGGTGTAGTTAGGACAGGTTTCATATGTCATAGCATGTTTCTGTTTTAGTTTTTTGTTTGTTTTAGAATAGATCTATCTCTAAAAATCAATCAAGTCAATTACTCCAGGAGTTGGAATGATAAAGATCATACAACTGTGAAAAAGAATTTTTCATTTTTCAAACTTTCCTCACAACAATGCTTTGAGTAGGCAATACAAGTATTATTATGCCAGTTTGCAAATTTGGTAACTGAGGATAAGACAATTTAAAAACCTAGCACAGTGTATTTATATTTAATGGGTACTTGATAAAAACTGAGAGTATATGAACTCAGCAATCAAATCATCACTAAATAAGAGATTTAAAACTATATCTTTGAATTCCAAGAAGAGTGTTCTACTACATCATGCCACCTCTCCACACATGCAAAATTTCTTATAGCCTGTACCACACATTGTCACAGGGAGCTCTGGAACTGCACTGCTTAATGACATATGGATGCTTCAGAAGTCTCTGGGGGAGGTATTAACTCGTAAAGGTTGACTTAAGTCTGATTTCCTCCCCTTGTGTCTTTCCTTAGACTAAGAACAGACTTAGTTACTGCTGTTTACTCTATGCCTTCCATGAACAAAGAACTGCCTGATCTT
>NW_020954008.1:52886-99317 GCF_900497805.2 Vombatus ursinus
AAAGGTTAGGACCATTAGTTATGGATTTTTTTATTTCTTTCTCTGTGGAAATTTATTAGGACCTACAATTAAAGCAGCTTCTCATAGGGCAGGACACTATATCTTAGCCATTTAAGTAAGTACTTAAGTCCTTTAGGTACTACTCCCATCCCATGAGTGTGAAAGATTTCTTTACATAATTCTTCTCAAAGGCCATTTTAAGAGTCACAATGTCATATATTTTCACAGCTACAAAACTGGGTTTAAAATATTTTCTTCAAATATAAAGGGGGAAAAATATGCCTAACCCCCAGCTATTGAACATGAACTTCACTGGAAAGAGTCCTTGAGATGCTATTCCTTGAGTCTCTTTAGCATATTATTGAAAAGAAAAGCATGCTTCATATATGATAAAGAAAATATTGTAAAGAATGTAGCAAAATAGCAATCCCAATAATAAAAATATCCCACTTTTTTAAGGCCATCATCTAAGTACCTAGAGGAAAAGTTAATCAAATTACTGGAATAAAGAGACTGCAAAACTATGACATTTGGTGATCAGCATATACTACTTTCAGACATAGAAAAATCTAACAAAGGGATAAAAAAAGAAATTACAGATATGGATAAAATTTTAGAAAACTTAGATATGATGTATTTCTGATAATTATTGTATAGTAATAGAAAGATAGGTTTTATATATATATATATATGTATGTATGTATGTATGTATATGTATGTGTGTGTGTGTGTATTTCTCAGTTTTCATGATGCCTTTACAAAAATAGACCACATTCTGAGTCATTAAAAACTTGTTTTAAAAAATGAAAAAAAAATTCTAAGGCTATATCCCAGAGAGATCATCCAAATAGGAAAAGGACCCACATGTACAAAAATATTTATAGTAGCTCTTTTTGTAGTGGCAAAGATTTGGAAATTGAGAGGATGCCCATCAATTGGGGACTGGCTGAACAAGTTGTGGTATATGAATGTAACAGAATATTACCATGCTATAAGAAATGATGAGCAGGCAGACTTCAGAAAAATCTGGAAAGACTTGTATGGTCTGATGAGCAGAATCAGGAGAACATTGTACACAGTAACAGCCATGTTGTGAGATGATTAATATTGATAGACTTAACCCTTCTCAGCATTACAAGGATCTAAAACACCTCCAAAGGCCTCATGATAGAAAATGCTATCTACATACGGAAAAAGAAATATGGACATTGAATGCAGATCACGGCACACTATTTGCTATTTTTGCTTCTGTTGTGTTTTGTTTCCTCTCTCTGGTGGTTCCTCCCATTGGTTCTAATTCTTACTTACAACATCACTAATGTGAAAATGTGTTTAATAGGAATGTATATGTATAGCCTTTTTCAGATTGTGCACCATCTTGGGAAAGGAGGTGGGGAGGGAGGGGGAGAAGAATCTAAAATTCAAAAGCCTGTGGATGTGATTGTTAATAATTCAAAATAAATTAGTTTTCAAAAACAAAAATAATTAATAAATAAAAGAAAGAAAAAGGAATATGAAACAAATTTTTAACAAATTACAATGGAAATATAATTTTTCATAAATAAAGGGCATGGGGCAGGTAGGTGGCACAGTGAATAGAGCACCAGCCTTGGAGTCAGGAGGACCTGAGGTCAAATCCAGCCACAGACACATAACATTTACTAGCTGTGTGACTCTGGGCAAGTCACTTAACCCCAACTCTTAGTGGAGTTGTAAAATTATTTAACTATTCTGGAAAGTAATTTGGAACTATATTTAGCAAGTCATTAAACTGTGTATATCCTTTGACACTAAGATACCACTCACTACTTTGCCTCACCAAAAAATAAATAAAGATCACTTGAAGAAAAGATTAAAACTTAAAATGAGAAACAATCAATAATTTCATCAAAGAAAACAGTAACAAAAAGACAATATCCAAAAACTTTGTGATGAAGCTTCTGAGAGTGAGGCTAAAGAAGCCATTAAGAGATAATTTATATCTCTACACATTTTCACAAATGAAAGTTAGAAAAAACAAAGCAGTGAATTGAGTATGCAACTAAAAAAAAAAAAGAAACAAACAAATATTAAAACCTAAAACCAAACCCAAAACATAAATTCTAATTATTCTGTAAAGTAATTTGGAACTATACTCAACAAGTCATTGAACTAAGATACCACTCACTACTTTGCCAGAAGCAGGTCTCACAACAGGGGGCCACCAGAAGGTCCTGCTCCCAGTGCAAGCCAGCAGTAAGAAAACTGCACTGATATTCTAAAACCAGACAGTAAATAGAAGTTGAAAGAATCCACCAATCACCTCCTGAGGAAGATCCCAAAATGGAAACTCCCAGGAATATTATAGTCAAATTCCAGAGTTCCCAGGCCAAGGAGAAAACACTGCAAACAGCTAGAAAGAATTCAAATACCATGGAGCCACAGTTGGGATTACACAGATTTGGCAGCATCTATACTAGAGGACCAGAGGACTTGGAATATCATATTCCAGAAAACAAAGGAGCTGGGATTCCAACCAAATATCACTGAGTATAATCCTTCAGGAGAAAAAAATGGATATTTAATGAAATAGAAAATTTTCAAGAAATCCTAATGAAAAGACAAAACCTGAACAAAAATTTTGATATTCAAATACAAAACTCAAAAAACAGGAAAAGGTAAACAGGAAATTGAAAACCAAAAATTCAATAAGGTGAAACTCTATGTATTTTTACATTAAAAGATGATAATTGTAACTCTTAAGAACTTTATCAATATTAGAGCAATATAGACAGAGGACACAGGTGTGTGTTGACTACAATGGGATGACAAAAAAAATTAAAGTTTGAGAAAGAGGATTGTACTGGGAAAAGAGGGAAGGGAGAGTTATAAAGAGGTGAATTAACTCACATAAAAGAGAAACAAAAGAGAAATTACAGCAGGGGGATAGGGGGGTGGCAGGTAATACTTGAACCTTACTCTCAACATAATTGACTCAAAGAGGGAATAAAATATACACTCAGATAGCTAGAAATCTATCTTAACATATAGGGGACTAAAAAAGGATGGAAATAAGAGAAGAGGGGATGATTATCTTAAAAAATAAAATTAAAAGGTGAGAAAGAATGCACTGATAGAAGGGAGGGCAGATTGGGGAAGGACCTGGTCAGAAGTAAAACACTTGTGAGGAGATAGGTGGTGAAGGGTGGGAAAGAGAAAAAGATAAACATGGGGAAAATAGGATGGAAAGAAATACACATGTAGTTATCATAATTGTAAATGTGAATAGGATGAAACTCACCTATAAAAAGAAATGGATAGCAGAATGAATTAAAAACCAGAATCCTACAACATGCTCTTTAAAAGAAACATATTTGAAGCAAATACAAACAGACAATAAAGATAAGGGGGCAGAGCAGAATCTATTATGCCTCAGTTGAAGAAAAAAAAAACAGGGGTAGAAATCATGACCTCAGACAAAGCATAAGAAAAATAGATCTAAATAAAAAGGATAAGTGGTAGAGCCAAGATGGCAGAGAAAAGAGAGGGACTCAACTAAGCTCTTCCTCAAACCCCAACAAATACCATTAAATACTGGCTCAGAACAAACTCTAAAGTGGCAGAATCCACAAAAGGATTTAGTGAAACAATTTTCCAGCCTAAGACAACTTAGAAGGTTGGTAAGAAAGGTCTGTTGCCCCAGGGTGCTAGTGGAGAGCAGGCCAGCACAGGCCTCTCCAGCACAGACTAGGCCCCAGCAATACAGGAGCAGGGCTTATGGCTGACTGAATCACTGGCAGCCATGGCAGTTTCTGGACCTCTCAGCCCACTGATGGTAAGGAGATCAGACAACTAGTCAGAATATTATAGGAATCACTTTGCTGGCATCAGAGGCAGGAGTCTGTTGCATTGCTCGTACTTGGATGTAGGTCACATTCCTGGGTCTCAGCCCAAGGGTGAGGAGGAGCATTAGTACATCAGAGCCTGTGGCCAGAGTGGAGTGGGGAACCCTCGTCACAGTCCCAGGGTGAAAAAGAGTGCTTGTGGTCTCTCACAGACTAGTGCTCAGAACAGGAGAGTAGTAAGCACACCTCTCCCTAGATCATACCACCATAAAAGAACCAAAAACTTACAGATTCCCAGAATTACCTCTGAAAAAAAGCTGCCCAAAACAAAGCTTGTGAAGCTTGGGATGGTTCCCCCTCCACTTGGGAAGCAGAGCAACACTTTAGCATAGAGTTAAAAGTCAAGAAATAGGCTGCAAAATGAGGAAACAGCAGAAAGAGATCCTGACTATAAAAAGTTTCCATGGCAATAAGAATGAGTATCTAAAAAAAATTAAATTAAAGGATGAGAAAGAATGCACTAGGAGAAGGGGAAAAGGAGAAGTAGAATGGGATAAATTATCTGACATAAAAGAGGCCAGAAAGGGATTTTACAGTGGGGGAGGGGAAATGGGTGAAGAGGGGAGGGGAGCATGTGAACCTCACTCTCATTGAAATTGGCCCAAAGAGAGAAACTTAGTCTGGTGCAGAAATCTATCTTATGATATAGGAAAGTAGGAGGAGACAGGGATAAGAGAAGGTTGGGGAGGAGGGCAGATAGAAGTGAGGGCAGTTTGGAGGAGATAAAATTAGAACAAAATATTTTTGAGAATGGACAGGGTGAAAGGAGAGAGAGAGTGGGATAAACAGGGGGAACACAGGATTGAGGAAACACATAGTTTGTAATCATTACTGTGAAAAAAAATGTAGATGAGGCCAAGATAGTACAATAAGCAGTAAGTTGCTATCACTCTCCCTTCTTGACCTCTTAAAAAAATAGCAAATAGCACCCCAGGAAAAATCCTAGAACAATGGAGCCAGCAGAAAGACAGGGTAGAGTAGTGTCTTAGTCCAGTAAATTTGGAAGATCAGCAATGAAGGTCTATTTCACTAAGGTAAAAGGGGAACACATTCCAGGACAGGAAGTGTCCCAGAAAGCTAGTGACAGGACCCATCTAAGCAAACCATTGGGAAATCCTGAGCCCCAGGATGGTGAAGCAGGCAAATGCCAACATGATGAGTTTGCACATGTCTTAGCATATCCAGGGGACCTGGCAGACTCCAACTGGGAGAACCACGATGTGTGCTGGCCCCGCCCCAGTTGGGCAGGCATCCACGAGCAGCAGACCTCCACCTGCTTCAGCACAGCCCCAGGCAAGGAGACATCCTCCAGCACTAGAACCTCTCTGTGCTTTAGCACAGCCCCCAGGAAAATGAAAAAAACATCCCTTCTGGCCTCAGGACATACCAGACACCAAAACTAGGACCCCAGGAAAATACCAGGTAAGTTGCCAGACCCTAAAAGGCCCCAGCTGCCAGCACCTGAGGCCAAAGCTCACAAAACCAGAGACTAGGCCCCTGGTAGTACCTAGCACAGGAAGTTTGGGTCAGTGCCATCTGTGCTCCAGCAGGACAGTTCAATTTAAAAGCCAGGAAATAGGCAGACATCATGAGCAAGAAACAAAAAAGAACACTGACCACAGAAAATTACGGTGACAGGGAAGATCAAAACCCAAACTCAGAAGAGGACAACATTGTCAATATACCTACATCTGAAACATCAAAGGGAATTATGAATTTGCTCCAAGTCCAAAAAACCTTCTTGGAAGAGCTCAAGATGGATTTGAAAAGTCAAAGAAGAGAAGTAGAAGAAAAATTGGGAAAATAAATGAGAGTTTTGTAAGAGAGAATCAACAGCTCAGAAAAGGAAGGACAAAAATTGACAGAAGAAAACAACTCCTTAAAAAATACAATTGGCCGAATGGAAAATGAAGTACAAAAATCCACTAAAGAGAAGACCTCCTTAAAAGGTAGAATTGACCAAATGGAAAGGGAGGTGCAAAAATTCACTGAGGAGAAGAACTCCTTAAAAAGGTAGAATTGACAAAATGGGAAAGCAGGTACAAAAGCTAACTGAAGAAAACAATTTGTTAAAAATTAGAATTAGGCAAGTGGAGCTAATGACTCTATGAGACATTAAGAATCAGTCAAACACAAACAAAAGAATGAAAAAAATAGAATAAAATGTAAAATGCCTCATTAGAAAAACAACTGACATGGAAAATAGATCCAGGAGAGATAACTTAAGAATTATCGGTCTACTGAAAAGCCATGATTAAAAAAAAAAAAAGAGCCTGGACAGCACCCATCAATAAATTATCAAGGAAAACTGACCTGAGGTCCCAGAATCAGAGGATAAAATAGTCATTGAAAGAATCCACCAATCACCTCCTGAAAGAGATCTGAAAATGAAACACCAAGGAATATTGCAGCCAAATTCCAGAATTATCAGGTCAAGGAGAAAGTACTGCAAGCAGACAGAAAGAAACCATTTAAATATCATGGAACCACAATCAGGATTATGCAGGACCTAGCAGCTTCTATATAAAAGGATTGGAGGGCTTGGGATATGATATTCCATAAGGTAGAGGAGCTTGGATTACAACCAAAGATCAACTACCCAACAAAACTGAGCATCATCTTTCAGAGGAGATGGATAGTCAATGAAATAGGAGACTTCCAAACTTTCTTGATGAAAAGACCAGAACTCAACAGAAAATTTGATCTTCAAATACAAGACTCAAGAGAGGTATAAAAAGGTAAACAGGAAAGAGAAAAAAAAAAACGTGTTAATCAGTAAGGGTAAATTGTTTACATATATACATAGGAAGATGATACTTGTAAATCTTGAGAACTGTATATTACAACATTTAGAAAGGGTATACATAGACAGAGGATGTGGGTATAAGTTGACTTTGATGTGATGATAAAAAAAATAATTAAGGGTGAAAAAAGGATTGTACTGGGAGAAGAAGAAAGGAGGAGACAGAAAAGGGTAAATTATATCTAATGAAGAGGCACAAAGACCTATTACAGTAGAGGGAAGGAAGGGAGGGAGGTGAGCATTGTTTAAACCTTACTCTTATAAGAATTGGCTCAAAGAGGAAATAACCTACACACTCACTTGGGTATAGAAATCTATCTTACCCTATAGGAAGTAGGAGGGGAAAGGGGATAAAAAAGGGAGTGGTAGATGGAAGGGAGGGAAAAAGGAAAGGAAAAAGCAGCAAGGGAAAGGTGAAAGAAAATGGAGGAGGGCTGATAGAAGGGGTCAGATTGAGGGAGGCAGTGATCAGAAGCAAAATACTTGTAAGGAGGGAAACAGAAAAATGAGAGAGAAAAGTATAAATGAGAGGGGAGAGGAATAGGATGGAGAGAAAGACACAGATATTAAAATTAACTGTAAATTCAAATGGGATGAACTCTCCCATAAAATGAAAGCAGATAGCAGAATAGATTTAAAACTATAATTCTACAATATGTTATTTACAAGAAACACATTTGAAGTGGAGAGATACACACAGAGTAAAGGTAAAAGGCTGAAGAAGAATATATTATGATTCAACTGAAGTAAAAAAAAAAAACAGAAGTAGCCAACCTGATCTCAAACAAAGCAAAAGTAAAAGGAGATCTGATTAAAAGAGTTAAAGAAGGAAACTATATCTTGTTAAAAAGGTAGCATAGTAAATGAAGCAATATCAATATTAAACATATATACACCAACATCTAAATTCTTAGAGGATAGGTTAAGTGAATTACAGGAAGAAATACAAAGCAAAACCATACTAGTGAGGGACCTCAACCTCCCCTCTCAAAGCTAGATAAATCTAATCAAAAAATAAACAAGTTAAGGAGGTGAATAGAATTTTAGAAAAGTTAGATATAGTAGACCGCTGGAGAAAACTGAATGGGAAAAGGAAGGAATATGCCTTATTCTCAGTGGTACTTAGCACCTACACAAAAATGACCATGTACTAGGACATAAAAAGCAAATAATACAATGTAGAAAGGAATAAATATTAAATGCATCCTTTTCAGATCATGATGCAATAAAAATACATGTAATAAGGGCCACAGAAAGATTAAAAGTTCATTGGAAACCAAAAAAATCTAATCCTAAAGAATGAATGGGTCAAACAACAAATCATAGAAACAACCAATAACTTCATCCAAGAGAATGACAATAATGAGACAACATACTAAAACTTATGGGATACAGCCAAAGCAGTTCTTAGGAGAAATTTTATAGCTCTAAATGCTTACATGAATAAAATAGAGAAAGAGGAGACCAATGAATTGACCATACAACTAAAAAAGCTAAAAAAGGAACAAATTCAAAATGCCCAATTAAATACTAAATTATAAATTCTGAAAACTAAAGGAGAGATCAATGAAATGGAAAGTAAGAAAACTATTGAACTAAAAAATAAAACTAAGACCTGGTTTTATGGAAAAACAATAAAATAAATAAACCTTTGACTAACCTGATTTAAAAAAGAAAGAAGAAAATCAAATTACCAAATGAAAAGGATGAATTCACTAACAATGAAGAGGAAATTAAAACAATAATTAGGAGCTATTTTTCTTGACTATATGCCAATAAACCTGACAATCTTACTGAAATTGATCAATACTTACAAAAATATAAATGGCCCAGATTAAAAGAAAAGGAAATAAAATACTTAAATAACCCTGTTTCAGAAAAAGAAATTGAACAATGCATCAATGAACTCCCTAAGAAAAAAATCTCCAGGGCCAGATAGATTCACAAGTGAATTCTACCAAACATTTAAAGAACACTTAATTCTAATACCATATAAACTACTTGGAAAAAATAGGTGAAGAAAGAACCCTACCAAATTTTTTTTATGATAAAGACATAGTGCTGATACCTAAATTGGGAAGAGCAAAATTAGAGAAAGAAAATTATAGACCAATCTTCTGAATGAATATAAATGCAAAAATTTTAAATAAAATTTTAGCAAAGAGATTACAGCAAATTATCACAAGGATAATACACTGTGACCAGGTGGGATTTATACCAGGAATGTAGGCCTAGTTCAATATTAGGAAAATATCAGTATAATTGACGATATCGATAACAAAATTAACAGAAATCACATGATTATTTCATTAGATGCAGAAAAAGCTTTTCTCAAAATATTGCACCCATTCCTATTAAAAAGCACTAGAGAACATAGGAATAAATGGAGTTTTCCTTAAAATGATAAGCAGTATCTATCTAAAAAGATCAGCAAGTATTGTATGTAATGGGGATGAGCTAAAAGCATTTCCATTAAGATCAAGGGTGAAATAGGGATGTCCATTATTACCATAGTTATTCAATATTGCACTAGAAATGTTAGCTTTAGTGATAAGAGAATGAAAAGAAATGGAAGGAATTAGAATAGGCAATGAAGAAACAAAGTTATCAAAAAAGCTAAATAAAGTTGGCTTTGCAGATATGATGGTACACTTAAAGAATCCTAGAAAATCAAGTAGAAAACCTCTTGAAATAATAAACAACTTTAGCAAAGTTACAGGGTATAAAATAAACCCACATAAAACATCAACATTTCTATATATTACTAACAAAGCCCAGCAGCAAGAGATAGAAAGAGAAGTTCCATTGAAAGTTATTATAGACAATATAAAATATTTAGGATTCTATCTGACAAGATAAACCCAAGAACTATATGAACACAACCATAAAACACTTTTTCACATAAATAAATTCAGATCTAAATAATTGGAAAAATATCAATTGCTCATTTGTAGGCCAGGCTAATATAATAAAAATGACAATTCTACCTAAATTAAATTACTTATTCAGTGCCATACCAATCAAAGCACCAAAAAATTATTTTGTATTTTCTAGCCAGTTAGAAAAAGCAATAACAAAATTCATCTGAAGGAACAAAAGTTCCAGAATACCAAGGGAAATAATGAAAAGAAATGGAAGGGAAGGTGGCCTAGCCATAACAGGTCTAAAACTGTATTAAAAGCAGCAATCATCAAAACTACTTGGTATTGGCTAAGAAAAAGAGTGGTGGATGAGTGGAATATGTTTGGTACACAGGACGCAGGAGTCAATGACCATAGTAATCTACTGTTTGTTAAACCCAAAGAGCTTCTGGGATAAGAACTCACGTTCTGACAAAAACTGCTGAGAAAACTGGAAAACAGTATGGCAGAATCTAGGCGTAGACTAACATCTTACACAATATACCAAGATAAAGTCAAAATAAGTACCTGATTTAGACATAAAGGGTGAGACTATATAAGCAAATTAGGAAAGCAAGGAATAGTTTACCTGTCACATCTGTGGAGAATTTATGACCAAACAAGAAATGGAGAACATTATAAATGCAAAATGGATAATTTTGATTACATTACATATAAAAGTTTTTGCACAAACAAAGCCAATTCTACCAAGATTAGAAGGGAAGCAGATAGGTAGGAAATAATTTTAATAGCTAGTGGCACTGATAAAGGCCTCATTTCTAAAATGTATAGAGAACTAACTCAAATTTATAAGAACACAAGTCATTCCCCAATTGATAAATGGTCCAACAGGCAGTTTTCAGATGAAGAAATTAAAGCTATCTATAGTCATATGAAAAAAAAATCCTCTATATCATTATTGATTAGAGAAATGTGAATTAAAAGAACTCTGAGGTACCACTTCACACCTATCAGATTGGCTAATATGACAAAACAGAAAAATAATAAATGTTGGAGAAGATGTGGGAAAATTAGAACATTAATGCATTGTTGGTGGAGTTGTGAACTGAGAGCAATTTGGAACTATGCTCAAAGGCCAAAAAAATGTGCATGTCCTTTGACCCAGCAATACCTCTTCTAGGTCTACATCTCAAAGAGATCATAAAAAAGGTAAAAGGACCCACATATACAAAAATATTTATAGCAGCTCTTTTTATGGTGGCCAAGAATTGGAAATTGAGGGAATGCCCATCAACTGGGAAATGGCTGAACAAGTTGTGGTATATGAATGTAGTAGAATACTGTTGTGTTATATGAAATGATGAGCAGAAAGACTTCTGAAAAACCTGGAAAGAATTACATTAATTGATGGTGAGTGAAGTGAACAAAACGAAAACATTGTACACAATAACAGTAACACTGTGCAATGACCAACTTTGACAGACTTAGCTCTTCTCAGCAATGCAATGATTTAAAACAATTCCAGAAGACTCATGATGAAAAATGCTATCCACATGCAGAGAAAGAACTATGGAGTCTGAATGAAGATGGAAGCATACTCTTTGCTCTCCTTTTATTGTTTTGTTTTGTTTCTTCTTTCTCATGGTTCCTCCCATTAGTTTAATTCTTCTTTACATCATGACTAATGTGAAAATACACTTAATATGAATGTATAAGTAGAGCCGATATCAGATTGCATCCCGTTCTGGGAAGGAAGGAGGAGAAGGAGGCACACAAGAAAGAGATTTCATGGTGAAGAGGAAAATGGAGAGAGTGGCAGACAGTTCTTGAAATTTAATCAGAATTGCTTCAAAGAGGGAAGGACAGAGAGAGAAAGAGAGGGAGAGAGAGAGAGAGAGAGAGAGAGAGAGAGAGAGAGAGAGAGAGAGAGATACTCAATTGAGTATAGAAATCTATCTTATCCAACAGGGAAATACCAGGGGAAGGGTTAAGAGAAAAGGGAAATGATAAAAGGGAAAGCAGATTAAGGGAGGCAGCTGCAGAAACAAAATAAACTTTTTAGTAGGAATAGGATAAAAAGAGAAAGAAAAACAGGGGAAAATGGGATGGAGGGAATTGCACAATTAGTAATCATAACTGTGAATGGGATGAGGTCATCCATAGATCAGAAATGGATAGCACTAAAAACCAGAATCCAACAACATGTTGTTTACAAGAGACAACTTGAAACAGAATAAAATATGCAAATAAAATAAGGGACTACAGTAAAATCTATTGTAATTCACCTGGAATTTAAAAAAGAAAGCAGGGGTAGAAATTACAATCTCAAACAGCAAAAGCAAAAATAGACCTACCTCAAAAAGATAATCAGGGAAATCACATTTTGCTCAAAAGGTACCATTGACAATGAAGTCATACCATGATTTTTTACACCAAGTTTCTCTGATCAAGGCCTTTTTACCAAAATATATAGGGAAGTGAGTTAAATTTATAAAAATAAGAGCCATTCCCCAATTGATAAATGTTCAAAGGGTTTAAACAGGCACTTTCAGAAGAAGAAATCAAAGCTATCTATAGTCATATGAAAAAATATTCTAAATCACTATGGATTAGACAAACACAAATTGAAACAACTCTTAGGTACCACCTCACACCCATCAGAAATAACCAATACAAGAAGGGATAAAGAAAAGAGGTACACTAATGAACTGTTGATGGAGTTGTAAGTTGTTTCAACCACTTTGGCTATTTGAAACTAGGCCCAAAGGGCTATAAAACTTGGCATACCTAGCAAAACCACTACTAGGTCTGTAAGATCAAATAAAAAGCAAAAGGAACTATGTGTACAAAAATACTTACAGCAATTCTTTTTGTGTTAGCAAACAATTGGAAATTGAAGGGATACCTATTAGTTGTAGAATGGTTGAACAAGTGGCAGCATGTGATTGTGGTGGAGTACTGTTGTGTTAATAGGGGGATGGTTTCAGAAAAATATGGCAAGACCTATGAAAACTTATGCAAAGTGAAGTGAGAAGAACTGGGATATCATTGCACACAGTAACAGCAATATCATAATGATCATCAACTGTGAAAGACTTAACTACTCTGATCAATGTAATTACAAAGGACCTATGATGAAAAATGCTATCCACCTCAAGAGAGAGAACTGATCAACTCCAGTGCAAGTTGAAGAATAGTTTTCTCACTTTATTTTGTTTATGTTTTGCATGATTTCACATGGACTATTGATATCACATTTCTCTCCTTTTCATTGGGTTGGGAAAGTGCAGGAGGGAGAGAATTTGGTACTCAAAAAATTGTTTTTTATTTGAAAAAGAACAAAAATTAAAAGAACTCCTGCTACAGGCTTTGTCCAACAATGCATTTATTTTGAACAGATAGAAGAGATGGGTCATAAAACTGAGTAGGTTAAAGAGAAGTGATTGAGTTACATTTGTAAAACTATGTGGTTCTTTCAATGACCCCAAGATAATTCCTGAAATAAAATTCATTTTAACATAAAAAAGGAGAGAACAATATTAATTACCAACAAAAGCAACAAAGAAATATAGTAGGATTACAAAGAAAAATCAAAGCAAAACAAAATAATACACTTTTGGGGAAAAGCCTTCCAGGATCAATTATATTTTTATATACTATTCATAGCTTTTCAAATGTGTTACCAAACCTTCAGCCCTTAATAAACTTTCTGCTCTTAATAAAAAAACCTTCTACTCAATAAAATATAGATAAGGAAGGTTGAAATTATGCTATGTACACAGAATTATAGTTTATAGGGCTCTAATCTCAGACTGGATGAAATCAAATTAAGGACTTTATAGAATGATTGCCCACTGTTGTCGAATGTCAGGCCTCAAAAAGTTTTAACTAATATGACAATTTTGATTTCATAGTTAATAATTCTGACAAATAGATGAGGAGGGAAACTTGCAGCTGAGACATGTTTTTTGTTCTTTGGGCTGTCAGAAACTCCCATTAGAATGTCAAAACAATTTTAGATGATACAGCAATTACAATCCTTTCAGGAGATGAAGTCATGCTATGACTTTCCTATAACTCCAGCTTCCACGGTCCTTCTCCACACACGCTCTGTCACAGACCTCATTTCAAGGACAGCACAAACTAATTTGGGTAAGCTACATTATTTATTAGTTTCTTAGTACAAGGACTGAAATTTTTTTCTTTAAATCGTTGCTTCTTTTTGTGGAAGAAATGTTTCAAAACAAGTTTGCTTTTCTTCAAGACAGTTTTGAAACACTGTTGTTTCTCTCAATGGCTTTTCTCTCCATTATTTTTTCTTCTCTCATTTTCCTCTTTCTATTATTTCCTCTCTTCTCCTTACCTATCTCATTCCCCTTTTTATTCATTTCCCTTTTTTCAACCATTCCCTTGAATGGAAAGAGCACTGGATTGGAAGACAAAGCATCTAGGTTTGAATTTGTCTTTACCACTTAGGTCACAAGAACATAGATTTAAAATGGGAAAGGACCTTAGAGTTCATCCAATCCAATCCCAATTTTACTGATTAGGAAATTGAATCCCAGAGGGCTGGAATGTCTCTCACAGGTAATAAAGTCACACAGGTAATAAAAGACAGTCAAAGTTATAACTCAGATCCTCTAACAAGTCCAGCATGAGTTCCATAGCACTTCCTGTGTGACCTTACACAAGGCACTCTAGGCCTCAGTTTCCTCATCTATAAAATGAAGAAATTAGACTAAATGAACTATAAGATCTCTTCCAGCTCTAAATGTAGATCCTATGAATCTTCTCTGTCTTTTGCTAGACCCCTTTTTTATTTCTTTCAATCATCTCTTTCCTTTTTTCTTCACACATTGACACTCTTTTGCATTGTTCATTTCTACCTAATCATTTTGTAATGGTCACTTTCTTGTCTTTTCTTAAAACCATAGAATCATATACTCTTAGAGTTGGAAAGGACCAAAAACTGATACAGGCCAAGTCCTTCACTTTACAAATGAGGACACTGAGCCTCAGAGAAGTTTTTCAAGAATGTGAAGCTAATTAGTTAGAATTATTAGAGTTGCTAATAGATTCCAAGCTCTCTGACTCCTGAGCTAGTGAAGCTACAATTGCTTCATTTGCTGGTTTTACTTCTTTCTTCATCTTTATGTCCTCTTATTTTCTTTGTTCTACCTCTTGTCCTTTGTGCTATATATGTCATTCTTTTTTCTGTACTGTATATCTTTCCTCTTTTTTCTTATATCCTTTTCACTCATTTCTCTAAGCTCTCTTCTTAATTTTCCTTCTTTCATTGTCTTTTTTTCATTCATTTCACTTTTCTCCACATGGTACTTTTTTGCCCCTGATCATCTCTATTTTGTTTCTAGTTAAAAGTGCTCATCATGGCTAGTTATGAAACTTTTCTTTATACACATTTGTAAATGTGCCTGACAAAGTGTCTGTAAAGCCTGACAAGCTCCTATGTCATTTCTATATATGACTTTACAGTTAAATTATTGATCACAGTGGGTAGAGTGCTGAGCCCAGAGTCAGGAAGACTGACATTGAAACCTGCCTTCTGCCTTGTAACATTGCTTAGCACAGTGGCTGGCACATTTAAAGGTCTTTGATATAATCAAATAATATAATTAGTTTTGTAATGAAGATGATTTGTTTTGCTAATTCATTTCCCAAAGTTGAAATACTCTTGCATTCATGAAAAAATTCAAATTGTCACAATGAAAATTTGGGGGTATAAGTTGCTAATATTTATTAGCTAATGTATTAGCTAATATTGCTAATATTTATTTAATATTTTGCCTTGTAATATGTTTCAATATTCATTAATTATATTAGTCTGTAATTATCTTTCTCTGCCATATCTTTCCATTATTTTGATATCAAGATCACATTATATATATATAATCCTAGAAAAATTGAATATTATTGATTTCTTTTTTATTTTAAAAACATTTTATAAACAGTATGTCTTATTTAAATTTTTATAAGATTTACTTGTGAATCTTTGTAACTTTATTGCATGGTTTTTTTTCCCTATGGGGTCCTTTTGTTACCTGTTTAAATTTTCTTGCAGGAATTGACTTTTTTAAAAGGAATCTAATTCTTCTTGCATTGAAATTTTTATATATTCTTTTTTTATTTGAATTTTTGCCTTATAATTATGTAAAATAGTTTTTGATAATTGCCTTTATTTTCTTTTGTTTTGTTGTAATCTTTCCCTACCCATTGTTGACTTTGTTAATTTGTTTCATACTTTTCATTGCTGTCTCCTATGTTTTAAAAATTAGATTTTATTTTAGGATTTTTTTTGTCTTTTTTTTAATCATTCATTTATTATTTTATTTTCTCCTTATTTCATATAAAAACAAATTTTAACATTAATTTTTTTTTCATTTTAAATCCCAAATTCCATTCCCACTCATCGAGAAGGCAAGAAATTTCATATAGATACACATGTGCAATCATGCAAAAATATATTTCCATACGGTCTTTCCTAAAAAGAAGTTGGCTTAAGACAATGGAAGTGTGTTAAATTCTGCTTGTTTCATCTTTACTTTTTGAAATTATCTCTTTTGTCCTCATTTTAATTTTATTGATCTCTTTTTGTAACTGGTGGTTTCTCTGATGTGGAAAAAAATTGCATGCTGGCACTTGAAGTTCTTGGGGCCATAATGAAATCACTTGGCTTGCTCTAGGAAGAAGAGGGGCACTGAGACACTAGTGTAGAAAAAGAAGCTTAGAACTGAGTGTGAATATGGCAGCACAATGTGTTCAAATCACTGCTGCTGTCATTTTAACTTTGCTTGTGCACTGAGGCAGAGGAAGCACAGACCACCAAGGTATTCACTGTCACTATCATGGTTGAATGCCTAAGACTTGGAGATATCACTTGAGAATAAGATAAGAAATTCTGGGGCTTCTTGTATCTGCTGAGACGAATGATGGTGAGTGACACTTTCATCCTCCCTTTCCTTTCCTAGTCTCACACTCTCCTTCCCAAAGAGAGTTAGGTCCTGTTTCATTTTTTTTCTGTTGTTTAAAGTTAAATCTTTTTGTTGTAATTAATAACAATGCTAGGTAGATAAAAGATAGACATTAATTGTTCCTAGAATGTGCCTCATTGTTAATGAAGGGAAAGCATAAAAGATGGGCAATAAATGGTCAGTGGCATATAAATATAAAGGGACAGAGGATCTGGACCTTTTCAATTCTGATGACTCTATCATGCCTGGGAAAAACAATTCTATTGATCGCTTTAAAAAAATTTTTTATGAACTTCCCAAGCACAATAACTACCCACACAAACCCAGATTTCACAAGTCTGAGCACAAATAAAATTAAAATAGTGGTGTTAAGAAAAGAGACAAGGTAAGTGAGAAAAATCTTCACATCAGTTTATTCCCCCACATCCCCATAGTTCTAATAGCCTACTGTGCTTCTGAATGAACAAGAGTGGAAGAATTGATTAAGGGAAAATCATGCCCATGAAATTTACTGAGAGGAGGAGTTGAGACAAAAAGTGGATCCATCCACATCAAGGTAGGGGCCATCCAAGAAACTGTAGCTAGATGTCTACCAACCTAAGTACTCCAATCTAGACTCTGGCTACCCTTGGACTTGTAATTTTTAAAAACACATGTAGCTCATTGGACTTCTCTCTTTCTATTCAGTTTATAAGAATTCAAGGAAGTAGATCTGCCTCTGAGATGTGCTTTAACTATATCTCATCCATTTTGATATGTTGAAGTATAGGTATTGTTTTTACATAGGTTGATAGTTTTGTTTTTCAGACAGTTTGTTTTGTTATGATTGTTCTCTCCATTTGGACTTTTATCATCGTATATATTGTTTTTGTGGTTCTACTTCACCTTTCAGCAATGCCTACGTCTTCCCATGCTTCTTTGTATCCAGTATATTTATTGTTTCTTAAAATAAAGTAATATCCTGCTATGTTCATTCATCACAACTTGTTTAGTCAGTCCCCAATTGATGGGGGTCTACTTTCTTCCAGTTCTTTGCTATGATAAAAAAAAAAGTGTTGTTCTAAATATTGTTGATGCATAGGAGTTGTTTTTATTCTTTTTTTATAAATTTTTATTTCTCTTTTGTTTTTATATCACTTATATTTCTCAATCTACCCAGGTATTGTTTACAAAAGAATAAGAGGAGGAAAAACACAACAGCAAACTAATCGACATAACAAAAAAAGTCTGACGTTATGTACAGTGCTCCACATCCATAGTCCCAGGGTTGGAGAAAGGTAACTTCCTTTATCTTTTTTTTTTTTCTTTAGGCCAAGCTTGGTCATTATGATTTTGAAGTGAGTTCAGTTTCAATGGTTTTGAAGTTGCTGATCTTTCAGTTTACATTACTGTGGTCATGCTGTATACTAATTTCCTACTTCTGCTTTTCTCTCTTGGTATTAGCCTTACCACATTTTCTCTGTATTCATTTCTCACAACGCAGTAATATTCCATTATGTTTATGAACCACGACTTGTTTCATCATTCCTCCAGTGATGGGCATCTCAGTTTCTTGCTCCTTGATACTACAAAAATTGCTGCTCTACATTTGGGTATATACTGTCTTTATCTTTTTCACTGTAAGCGACTTGAGAGTAAGGACTGTCCTTTGCCATTCTTTATATCACCAGAGCTTAGCACAAAGCCTGGCACACAGTAGGCACTTAATAAATGCTACTTAACTAGACTTGCAGCATGTTCCTAGCAATGTAATCTATGGGTATAAGTATGGATGTTTGGGCAGTTCTTCTTATTCTTCACTGATCTCTGAATCAAAAGGAATAGGCATTAGTCACTTTCTTAGCATAATTCCTAATTGCTTTCCAGAATGGTTGAAGCAGTTCACTCCTCTATCAACAGTGTATTAGTGTGTCTGTCTTTCCGTAACCCTTCCAATATTGATGTGTTTTGTCATCTTTGACAATTTGCTGAGTATAAGGTGACACCTCAGAGTTGTTATGATCAGCATTTCTCTTGTTGCAATAATTTAGACAGTGTTTAATATGGTTGCTAACAGTTTGAAATTACTTTGAAAATTGTTTATTCATATCCTTTGACCATTTTTCTACTGGGGAATACCTTTTGGCCTTATATATTTTTTATTGAATCTTCTTATACTTTGGATATGAGACCCTTATCATAGGTGTCTGATTCAAAGTTATTCCTCAGTCTAATTCCTTTAGCATCCTAATTAAATTTATTTTGTTCATACAGAAGCTTTTATTTTCATGTAATTAAAGTTAAATTGTTTATCTTTTGTAACAACCTCTGTCTCTTGTTTGATTAAGAATTCATCCCTTCTCCATATCAATAAAAGGTATTTAATAAAATCCTGTAAGCCTAATCAACATATATCTTAATATTTGAGAGTCTTTCTCAGAGACTTGGGAATAAAGACTGATAGTGAAAAAGTACATTGAGATATACATAAATGTATATATGCATTTAGACATACCTGTAGGTATATTTTTATTTTATTTTTTTTTTGTGAGGCAAATGGGGTTAAGAGACTTGCCCAGAATCACACAACTAGTGAGTTGTTTTTTTTAATGTGTCTGAGACTGGATTTTGAACTCAGGTCCTCCTGACTCCAAGGCCAGTGCTCTATCCATTGTGCTACCTAGCTGCCCCAAGGTATATATTTTAGAAAGAAGAAAAAGATTTCAAAGTTTTAAGAATAAAATGAAAGCCTCATTCCTATACTATATGATATGAATACTTTCTTCAAAAAGAGTATATGGATGAACTAGACCAAATAATATAACAATATTTGTTAGAAGATCATATCATTTAAAAGACAGAGTTATTGATTTAGGAGTCATTTGTGCACAGTCAGATTACCAAGTTGCTAATACGGAGATCAAAATTAATGCTGAAATAAAAGAATGAATATAAACAAAATAATAAGGTATATAATTGGGGCAACTCCAATGTAACCTATTGAAATAAATTGTTGATGAAAAAAATGGGAAATGGATAAAAGGACATATACACTATCATCATTTTCTAAGGACATTTAAAAAAATAAAAATTGAAAGATGAAAGATGCCCAAAAGTTGCCTCCACAGCAAACTTTGATTTCCTTCACCAAGTAGAGCTTTGTGGAAGCCAAGAGTAACATTTATTTAGAATATATATCTTAAAATATACATATTTGTCCAATCTTGTGGAAAGGAGTGATGGAAGATTATGAAAAGTATCACCTAACAAAACATTATGAAGCAGAAAAGGTAAAAAACAATAAGTTTAGAGAGAATTTGGGGAGACCTAACTAAGCAAAAAAGTCACATTAAGGATATTTAAGGATGAAACTGAAATATGAACAACAAACATAAAGAAGGCAAAAAATGTATAAAGATATTTACAACAAAATTTTTTCCAAGGACAATGGAGTGTTGCCTGAGGAAGTGCTACTGAAGAAAACAAAAATCAGAGAAGCCAGTGGATGAGACCAACTAGACACAAAGGGTTTCCATGCTGAAACAAATCTGGAAGTCTTTAAGAGATCAATTCCCAAGGTATCTGAAAAAAAGAGTGCAGGGCCAAAGGCATAAAAAATATATCAAATGCTATTATTGCTCTCTGAAAGGTAATCAAGAGTATCAATAGAAACTCTCATCAAACCTTCTATTTTTTTCACCTCTGTGAAATTTTAATGAGAATAATGTAGACATCCTTAATCAAAACAAGAGAGAACAGGCAAACTTGTGCATATATTATTTAATCAGATCACTCCCAAAAAATGCATAAAGAAGTATAAAGGAAGAAATAAAACAGATATCTAAAAAATCTTTCCTTTCCCTTAAAAAGTTTATTCTTTTCCCTCACTACATGAATGGTGCAGGAAGAAAAAAAAAATGAGCCAGTCATAAGTGAGGGCAAGGAACAAAATATAGACAGCCACATTCCCCATGAGGGTTTAAACAATATCAAGATATCTAGAGAAAGTCCCCAAGCCTTTGAGTAGATTCCCAGGGATATATTTATGGGAAAATAGGACTGAGTCATGCAAGATAGGCAGATGTAAATGGTTTGTGATCTTTAACATAAGGAAGTAATACATGCATGAGTTCACATATCCACTGAAGTATACACAAGTTATCTAAAAAAGGAAGTGTTTAATTACCTCTCTATACTCTAGAGCAGTGCTATCAAACTGTAGTACAAACAGGTATTAGTAAATTGCAAATAAGGATTTCTGCTGGTTACATATTGACTCAAAAAAACAAACATTACATTAACATTAATGTTTCTGTTTTGTTAAATATTTCTTAATTACATTTTAAACTAGTTCAGCTGCAGTAGGGAGTGTTGTTAACCATGGTATAGTCCACACATGTGTTTAATCCTTCTGCCCTGCAACTTGATCATTTTTCTAAAAACATCCTATGTATTAATGAAGAAAATCAATTTTAATATTTCCAATTCCATTTTCTCCATACAATAGTCAACTCTATTCCTCATAACATTCTTTTCATCTATAAAGTCTTTTTTGTTTATCTTTGTTAAACTTGTTCAATTTTGACAGAGGAAAGGTAAAATCTCAATGGCAGTTTAAATACCTTACTGGTAGGTACTTAAATACCTTAGGGGCAGCTGGTGGCATAGTGATTAGAGTGCTGGGTCGGGAGTCAGCAGATCGAAGTTCGTACTTGGCAACAACATTAGCTTTGTGGCCCTGGACAAGTCACTTAACTTCTGTTTGCCTCAGTTTCCTCATCTTCTAAATAGGGATAACAATAGCACCTACTTCCCAAGGTCATTATGAGCATCAAATAAGATAATAATTGTAAAAAAAAAAAAAAGTACTTGGTCTTTTTCATTTGCGTTAACATTAACTTTAAGATTCTTTAAATATATATTTAATATTAATACAGTTTCATTGGCTAAGTAAACTTTAATCGTTTTTTCTCTTTATTTCTGTTAGCATGATATATTTTTCTTCTGCTTTGTTTCATTACTCATATTTGTATTTTCTTGTAGTTTAATCCCATTATATTTATGCCAAAATTTATTTAGTGATTCCACAACCTTTAGAAAACCTGACCTGGGATGAGAGAGTAGATAGAGGCTCAGATTATTAAAAAGAAAAAATAATAATTTGAATGGACACTTAAAAGAGGAAATAATAATATTAGTAGTAATAATGATGATAATAATAATTACTATGCATCAGAAAAACTGAGAATTTAAAGGAACTGGATGATTACCTACAAAAATATAAAATATCAAAATTAACTAAACAAGAAATAGATCATTTCCTTTGATCAATTCTAAGACTTTTACTTTCTAAAGGTAAATTCAGACCATTTAAACTCGAGTTAAAACTGTTAACTTTGGTGTTCCCTTCTATTGTTAATCATTTTACAAACAATAGATACAATCTCCTTCACTTCATTAGTATCACTTCCAACTTAGATCTTTCACAGAGACTCATCCTCTCTTTTATCAGTCCTCTTTGGATTTATTGAAATGAGCTTTTAAAATCTCCCCTATACTCTACTCCAACCTCCTTACAACAAGCTGTAGTTTAGTGATTAACCACTCTCTCCCACCCTTCCCACACTTCATTACCTTGCTTCTTCTCAAGGTACAACAATCTTTTCTTTGCTCCTTTCTTTTCAGAGTCGGGATTCGATATGTTCACACCAAACTAAACCTAAAATGATTAAATTAAAAGTCTTATGCACAGGTTTAAAAAAAATCAGATTCACAAGTAAAAGATGGGGGAGGTGTAGAAAGACAGTAAATCATCTGAAAAAGATTAGGGGGTTTTGATAACTTTTGAGGTTCTTCAATGCATTTACTGATAAATTCCTAACAAATATTTTCTCACTATCCTTTCTGTAATCTATGACATAAAAAAGACAATAGCCTTAATGCTTTGAATCTCTTTATTAATTGTTTTAATCCACTAAGTTTTGAAGTACCTAGAATGGTATAGTCCTAATAAGTAATTATTATTATATCATCCTGATTGCCCTCCTCTGGATACTCTTCAGACTATTAACATTCTTTGTAAAGTGTAATGTCCACAACTGAATAAAACATTCCAGATGGTGTCTATCCAGCAGGATACAATGGGGATACCATCATTTTATTTCTGGAAACTCTGCCTTTCAGTCTATCTGAGTATCAAAATTAGTCCCCAAAGAATTTGATTTACAGAAAATTCAAATATAAATAAAATTTTGAGTTTTCCTTTGTCTTGAATCCAATCACTTCTTTAAATTTTCTCTCCTACCAACATAATATACTCTTTATGTCCTCTTAACTAGACTACTACAATATCTTCTTAACTATTTTCCTGGCATTCAGTCTCTCATCTCTCCCATCCAACCTAAAGGTTTTAACAAGACTGATATTTCTAATATATAAATGTGATCCACTCTATAAGAATTCTCAATAGTTCCCAGTGGTCAAATGAATAAGACTCAAACTATTTAGCCCAGGATTCAAATGTCTTTAAAATCTGGATCAAAATTATATTAACAGAATAACACACTACTTTTGAATGCATTCATAGTTAGAAAGGGCCTTAGACATCATTGAATACAGCACCAATATTTAACAGATAGAAATCAGAGAGTTTAAGTGACATCTTAACTCAGGTAGCAGCTTGGAATTGAATTATTGTTTCTGTTGTTCAGTTATTTCAGTTGTATTTGACTCTTCATGATCTCATATGGGGTTTTCTTGGAAAACACATTGAAGTGGTTTGCCATTTTCTTCTCCAGCTCATTTTACAGATGAGGAAAGTGAGGCAAACATGGTTAAATTACTTTCCCAGGGTCACACAGCTAGTAATTATCTGAGGTCAGATTTGAACTCAGGTCTTTGTGACTATCACTGTTAAGGTCCTTTTTAGAAATATGTCTCTGTCTATGACTAAATGGGGGGAAATGTTAATGAACTATTTCCTTTTACAACTAGAAAAGATCATGAAGAAAAGGATAAAAAAGTACAAGATAGTGTGGTAAAGAAGGCATACATAACTCCTGATGAAAAAGAAATCAAAGAGAAGCTAAAGGTAAGCTGTAGTTAGGACAGATTTCATATGTCATAGCATGTTTCTGTTTTAGTTTTTTTGTTTGTTTTAGAATAGATCTATCTCTAAAAATCAATCAAGTCAATGAAAAGCAAGATCAGTTACTCCAGGAGTTGGAATGATGAAGATCATACAACTGTGAAAAAGAATTTCTCATTTTTCAAACTTTCCTCACAACAATGCTTTGAGTAGGAGATACAAGTATTATTATGCCAGTTTGCAAATTTGGTGACTGAGGATAAGATAATTTAAAAACCTAGAACAGTGTATTTATATTTAATGGGTACTTGATAAAAACTGAGAGTATATGAACTCAGCAATCAAATCATCACTAAATGAGAGATTTAAAACTATATCTTCGAACTCCAAGAAGGGTGTTCTACTACATCATGCCACCTCTCCACACATTCAAAATTTCTTATAGCCTGTACCACACATTGTCACAGGGAGCTCTGGAACTGCACTGCTTAATGACATATGGATGCTTCAGAAGTCTCTGGGGGAAGTTATTAACTCTTGTAAAGGTTGACTTAAGTCAGATTTCCTCCCCTTGTGTCTTTCCTTAGACTAAGAACAGACTTAGTTACTGCTGTTTACTCTATGCCTTCCATGAACAAAGAACTGCCTGATCTTCCTTTCAAAGTGCCCTCTTTCCTTGACTCTGCCTTGAAATCTCCATAAGTAGAATGTTCTGCTTTGGAAAGTAACGGGATCTGAGGACCTCACTAGAAGTTTTCTACCAAAAACCTAGAGGATCACTTTTTCAGGTATAGAGCAGAGAAATTTTTTTTTCAGGTATGATTTGGACTAGATGGTTTTGGGGTCCTTTCCAACTGAAATTTTCTAACTCTTTGATTCAAGGTGCAGATGCTAAACCATATTTTCTATTCACACAAAACCCATCACCTGAAAAATCTATTAGTAAGTCATTGATGAGGACATTCAGGCTGTATGGTAACTCTCATCTTCAACCCTGATGCCAACTCCACACAGGTATGAAGGTCTATTTTGTCAGATCATATTTTGTGAACTAAAAAAGAAATAACATTTCTCCCCCACCCCAGGGTGCTTTCAAAAGGTGGGCTATATAATATTATAGGAAGCAGGGTGGGTGGCATCACAGAGGCATAACAAATGATGTCAAGTGGATGACAGTGTCACAGGAGTGTGGGTTGAATACTGGAAAGTTTTCCATTTTGCATCATAAAGTAGTAAGGTTAAAGAATTTGAATAACAATGAAAAGTTATAACTTCTTTCTACTCAACCAGCACTATGGAAATTTGTTCATTTCTCTGGACAATATTCATCTACCCTCTGCTTATGTCCTCAGAATTCCATCACTCAAGAATTCATCAATACTACTTCTTTGAAATACCAATGATTTGGGTGCTTTTGCTATGCCCTAAAAGAAACCAACAGAATGATTCTAAGTGATCTGATCTTGGGGATTTGTACCTGCTTTCAAACTGTTATTGGGGTCCTGGGGAACTCCCGACTATTCGTGGTATACATCTATATCTTATATATTCAGCCCCACCATAAGAGACCCATGAATATGATTATCGCCCATCTGACACTAGCTAATGTTATGACACTTATCACTAGAGGAATTCCTGATACTATGGTCTACTTTGGGGCAAAAAATGTTCTGGATGATGTTGGGTGTAAGATGATCATGTATTTCTACAGGTTGGGCCGGGGACTTTCTATTGGCACAACCTGTCTCCTGAGCATATTCCAAGCCATCACTATCAGCCCCATCCACTCAAGATGGGCATGGCTAAAACCCAGAATAAGCAAATATATACTTCCTTTCTTCTTTTCCATCTGGATCATCAACATGTTGATCTACATCCGTGTCATTGATTCTCTTCAAGCCAGTGAAAATTTCACTGTGTACAAAAAAGGTTATTCTATGAAATACTGCGCCACTAAACCGGATGCTTATTACATAGTTCAACATTTATTTCTCACGGTCACAACTATCCGAGATTTCTTCTTTCTTACTCTAATGAGTCTGGCCAGTGGTTACATGGTGGTATTACTTTACAGCCATAAAAAGAATATTCAGCACATTCGTAACACCAGCCTCTCCTCTAGGCTTTCCTATGAGACCAAAGCTACCCAAACCATCCTGTTATTGGTGAGCTTTTATGTTATATTTTACTGGATTGGTTGTTGCCTTACAGTATATTTAATCTTTTCTCCTAAGAAAGATATGGTGTTGGGTAGCATTGGTTCTGTGCTAAATGCTTGTTACCCTGTTCTCTGTCCTTTCATGTTGCCCAGTGCTGACTCCCAGGCCCCTAGACCACCTGGCATTCTCACTAAAAATCCAGTCCAAAATCCTCAGTTGAAAAGTCCACTGGATGGACAGTTCATTCCATATTCCACTTCTCCATTAAAAGACTCCAAGTAAAAGACTGTGTTCTGGGAATCCTAATGGGAATATCTGTGCTCATTGACATGGACTTTTTCTAAAATGATTAAGAATATCTATATTATCTATTAACTGAACAAGAAAGTAGTGGTAGTATTTATGGTTAGGGGACAATAGTCAGAGGAACAGGGAGAAAGTTGAGGATCATCTGTCATTCCCTACATAAATGAATTTGATTCTGCATTGTTTCTCACATCAGAGATGGACCATCCAAAATGGAACATGGGACTATGCTTTTCCATTCCTGAATTCCTTGCATCCTTGACCTTCCCATTGTTTCCTTGATGTTAACCCTCAACCAAGGATAAACCCTATGATTGAGCTCATACTTCTCAGCCACTGGTCAGTGCTGAAGGAAATAACTGAATCTTGCTGATTATATCTTTCAAATCTCAACTGGACTTGCCCTGATGCACAGAAATTCTTTTAATAATCTGTTCTTGGCTCTCTTTCTGGCTCTAGATCTCCTTCTCTATGATGGTTATACCATATAGTTTCTTCTTTTCTTCAAGCCCCTAATGCTGCTTTTTTCTGTCCTTATCCTCTGTGACCTCTCTTCTCCAGTTGATTTTGTAGTCTATATCCTCTTTTGTCTTCCTTTGATACATAATCAGCGCAACTTGGTTGCTCCTTCTCTCATGTCTTGCCACACTGGGCCAGGGAAAGGAATTGGTCTATGGGCCAACTGCCTCTTCAATACCCACCTACTTTAAATATCTTCAAACTCTCCTTCCCTGAGCTTCACTCCATCCTTCTGTTTCTCCCCCACCCATATCTTTCTTGTAACCATGTATAGTTTTCCTTCTTTTCTGTCTTTTTTAATTAAAAATTCATTAATGATTTGTTATTATATCAGTCATTTTCATACTCACCTTGTGATCACCCATGCCCAGTAAGACTTCTCTTCAACAATAATCAAAAATAAAAATTAAGAAAAACTACACAACACAATGACTGTGTCTGTCCATTTATTCAACTTTCTGTATCCATTATATCACATCTCTCTGCCACCATATTTACTTTCATACTTAAAGATTTTTACATATATGTTGATGTCCCCTCTAATACTAGCCTCCCAGTTGTCCAACTTCTTTAAAGTTCATGACCTAAATTTTACACCACCTCAGTCACCCTTAGCCATGAGTGGTAATCACCACCACAAATAACCATAGCACCCCATGACCTAGAACTCTGAAATCCCCCTCTCTGATCAAAAGCACCTTTCCTTCCATTTATCTTTGTGCTTTAAGCCTGCTCTTCATCTTCACCATAACCTCTGTCCCTCTGTGGTCTCCCATTTCATTATCCCTGGCCTCATTTCCCTTCATCACAATCTGACCCTGAATTTATCTAATTCAATTACACACAGCTCTACCCTTGAATTCCTTACCTTCCCAATCCTACAGTTGTTCATTTAGTCACCCCACCATGCAATTTTCTTGCTCCTACTCCTGTGCTGCTGAACAATTTTGGGTTCTTATTCTTGCACATTACTCCTTTAGCGCTTCCCTAAACAATTATCACAGTTCCCATAATTGATGTTCCAAGCCTCTCTGTCTCTCCTCAAAATTTCAATCTCATTTTTACTCCCTTTTTCTAAGCAGATGCTATCACCCTCTGTTTTACTGATAAGACTGAGGCCAACAGTCGTGAGTTTCCACTTCCCACCTATTCCACTCCTCAAAATCCGTCCAGTAAACCTTTATTCCAGTCTCTGAGGGTAAGCTGGTCTTTACTAATCATTAAGGATACCCCTTACTTGTGCCTTTGCTCTTGCTCCATTTCTTCACAGTGCTTCCCCATGTATCATTCCTTTTATCTCACTCAACTTCAGTCACCCCATGTTTACTGATTTCTTTTTTGCTTCCTACAAACATGTCCATCTCTCCCTCATCCTTAAGCAGCCTTCAGTTTTACCATGTCTTCCCCTTAAGTCACGGTCATATACTTCTCACTGTCACCATCAAATTCCTATCAATAAGCATCGAGGCATTATTTCTCAAACCCTTACAATAAGGTTTTAGACTCATAACTCAATATAAACTATTCTAAGAATATACTAAAATGATCTCAACTGCTAAATCCATTTGCCTTTCTTTTGGCTTTATCCTCCTTGATCATTTTGGAGCATTTGACACTGTTAACTACACACTTACTCATACTATCTTTCTTCTACAATGCTACTATCCAATTCAGGGATGGGGAACCTGCAGCCTTGAGTTTCACATGTGGCCCTCTGGGTCTTCAAGTGCAGTCCTTTGACTGAATGTTCTGTGAAGTTTGGATTCAGTCAAAGGGCCACACTTGAGAAGCTAGAGGGCCACATGTGGCTTCAGGGTTGTAGGTTTCCCATCCCTGAATGCTTCTTTTCCTACCTGGCTGATGAGTCACTCTTAGTCTTCTTTGCTGGCTCATCAGAAAATTTCCAAACTGTGCTTCAATGTGCACATACATACATATATACATATATATACACATATATATGCATGTATATAAGGATGTGTGTGCAATTCAGGAGAGAATACATACATATACATACATATATATACACTCATATATAACACTAGATTTGTGTATGTATCTATGTGTGTATTATGTGTGTGTGTGTGTGTGTGTGTGTGTGTGTACAGAGAAAGAAATTCTTAAAAATAAAGGACAGAAAAGACTGTCCTATGCCAAAAACTTAACTATCATTGGGGTCATATTTTCTTAAATTGAGTGTATGATAGAATACAACCAGGGAAAATCTGGTGGGAAGAATAATGCTATTAACGGCTGTGTAAGAAAAAGTCATTTATTTAAAGGCCAGGATCATCAGTTGGGGATTTTTTATTCCTTTCTCTGTGGAAATTTATTATTACCTACAATCAAAGCAGCTTCTCATAGGGCAGGACACTATATCTTAGCCATTTAAGGAAGTACTTAAGGCCTTTAACTACTACTCCCATCCCATGAGTGTGAAAGACTTCTTTATATAATTTTTCTCAAAGGCCATTTTAAGATTCACAATGTCATATATTCTCACAGCTACAAAATTGGATTTTAAAATATTTTCTTCAAATATAAAGGTGGAAAAAATATGCCTAACCCCCAGGTATTGAACATTGACTTCACTGGAAAGAGTCCTTGGGATGCTATTCCTTCAGTCTCTTTAGAATATTATTGAAAAGAAAAAACATGCTTCCTATATAATAAAGAAAATGTTACAAAAATGTGACAAAATAGCAATCCCAGTACTTAAAATATCCCACTTTTTAAAATGCCGTCATCTAAGAACTTAGAGGAAAAGTTAATCAAATTATTGGAATAAAGAGACAGCAAAACTATGATATTTGGTGATCTATATGTACTACTTTCAGACATGGAAAACTAACAAAAGGATAAAAAAGAAAGAAATCACAGACATGGATAAAATTTTATAAAACTTAGATATGATAGATTTCTAGTAATTACTGTATAGTAATAGAAAGGAACATATACATTTCTCAGTTTGCATGACAACTTTACAAAAATAGATCATATGCTGAGGGATTAAAAATCTGATAAAAAATTAAAAAAAGAAATATGAAACAAATTCTTAACAATACAATGTAATACAATCTTTGATAAATAAAGAGCCTTTGAAGAAAGTATTCAAACCTAAAATCAGAAACAATAAATAATTTCATCAAAAAAATAGTGACAAAAAGATAACATTCCAAAAACTTTGGAATGAAGCTTCTAGGAATGAAGCTAATGAAGTCATTAAGAAAAAATTTATATCTTTACACATTTTCACAAAATGAAAGAGAGAAGGAACAAAATAATGAATTGAGTATGCAACTAAAAAAATGGAACAAGCAACAAATATTAAAACCTAAAACCAAATACAAAACATAAATCCTTAAAACCTAAAAAAAGATATAAACAAAATTTAACATAAAAATGTAACAACCTACTAAGGGAAATAATAGGAAAAAAGTGGGAAATAATGGGGCCTACTAGTTCCAGATCTTCAATTATGCTACAAAGCTGTAACCACAACTATTTGATATTGGTTAAAAAAATAAAAAAGTTGGTCAGTAAAATACACTATGTATATCAGACCCAGAAACAATATAACATAATAGCTTGATATTTGATCAACCAAAGGACTCCAGCTACTGAAATTTGGACTTATTTAACAAAATTACCAGGAAAATTAGAAAGTAGTCTGATAGAAATTAGATTTAGAACAAGGAATTCTTAACCTGGGATCTACCAACTCCCATGAATAGATTTCAGGAAGTCAGTGAACTTGTATGACCAAAAAAAATATTATCTCTTTATTTTCACTACCCCTTAACTGAGATCTAGCATTTCATTTAATTGCTTAGGCATTTTAAAACATTATTCCCAAAAAAAATCTATAGGCTTCACCAGACACCCAAAGGGGTCTCAAAAAAAAATCTTAAGAACCCTTAATAATTGAACATTTCACAACGTATACCACAGTGTATTCCAAATGTCTACATAATCTATATATATGTAAGTGTGTGTATATATAGTCTTATTATAAACAAATTAGAAAAAAGAGGAAGATAAGGGAAAATTTCTTTACTAAATAAGGATTACAAAAGATCACAGAATATTGAATGTTAACTATGTTATGGAGCTGGGAAAGGAAAGAGCCAAAGAAGAGCCAGTCCTTAGAGTATGCACAAAATCCATGCAGAAAATGAAAACAGTGAGAAAATTCCTGCATGAGCTCTGAAATGGAAAAGGATGCCTCCATTGTGGATTTACAGAAGCAGGTTCACCAAGACATCATGAAGATAATCACAACAAATTGAAAAGGGTTTGCAACATCATTGCAATTAGAATTTGAAGGAAAACAATTAATTGGTGGAAGAGAGTAGTATCTTGGCAGCAAATTTCTCTAATAAATACTTGCTATTTAAGATATAAAAAGAATTGATACATATAAAAGATTAAGAGGCAGACTTGAATAGATAAACAATAAAAGGATGTAAATAATGTTCTCAAAAAATGCATGTTACCAATATGTGAAAAATAGTTCAAAACTAAAATAACTATGAGGTTCTGCCTCACATCCATAAGACTGGTAAAATACTAAAAAAAAAAAAAAGGAGGTGAAGGTTAAGCGATAATTGTTGAAAGGCAGTTGAGGGACAGGCACACTCTTGTACTCTTAGTGGAGTTGTAAAATGATCTAATTATTCTGGAAAGTAATTTGAAACTATACTTAGCAGTCATTGAACTGTATATATCCTTTGACCCAAAGATTCCACTCACTACTTTGCCAGGAGCAGGTATCACAACAGGGGGTCAACAGCAAGGTCCCACCCTTGGTACAAGCCAGCAGCAAGGTCCTGCCCCCAGTGCAAGCCAGCAGCAAGAAAACTACACTGATATTCTAAAACCAGACAGTAAATAGAAATTGAAAGAATCCACCAATCACCTACTGAAAAAGATCCCAAAATGGAAACCCCCAGGAATATTACAGCTAAATTCCAGAGCTCCCAGGCCAAGGAGAAAACACTGCAAACAGTCAGAAACAATTCAAATACCATGGAGCCACAGTTGGGATTACACAGGATTTGGCAGCATTTATACTAGAGGACCAGAGGACTTGGAATATCATATTGCAGTAGGCAAAGGAGCTGGGATTCCAACCAAGAATCACTGAGTATAATCCTTCAGGGGGAAAATGGATATTTAATGAAATAGAGAACTTTCAAGAAATCCTAATGAAAAGACAAAACTGAACACAAATTTTGATCTTCAATCACAAGACTCAAAAAACATGAAAAGGTAAACAGAAAATAGAAAACAAAAAAGTCTAATAAGGTTAAACTATGTATTTTTACATAAGATAATAATTGTAACACTTAAGAACTTCATCAATATTAGAACAATTGGAAGGAGTATATATAGACAAAGAGTACAGGTGTGAGTTAACTACAATGGGATATCTAAAAAAAACAAAATTAAGGGTTGAGAAAGAGGATTGTACTGGGAGAAGAGGGAAGGGAGAGATAGAATGAGGTGAATTAGCTCACATAAAAGAGACACAAAAGAGAAATTATGGCAGGGGGTGGGGGAGGCTTTGCAGACAATATTTGAACCTTCTTCTCATCAGAACTGGCTCAAAGAGGGAATAAAATATACACTTAGATGGCTAGAAATCTATCTTACTCCACAGGGAAGGAATGGAGATAAGAGAAGGGGGGATGACTATCTAAAAAAATTAAATTAAAAGGAGAGAAAGAATGCACTGATAGAAGGGAGGGCAGATTGGAGAAAGAGCTTGAGAGGAGGGGAGTGGTGAAAGGTGAGAAAGAGAAAAAAGATAAACATGTGGAAAATAGTATGGAAAAAAATACACAGGTTATTATCATAACTGTAAATGTGAATGGGATGAATTAACCTATAAAAAAGAAATGAACAGCAGAATGAATTAAAAACCAGACTCCTACAACATGCTCTTTAAAAGAAACATATTTGAAGCAAATACAAACAGAGAATAAAGATAAGGGGATGGAGCAGAATCTATTATGCTTCAGCTGAAATTTAAAAAAAAAAAGCAGGGGTAGAAATCATGATCTCAGACAAAGCATAAGCAAAAATATATCTAATTAAAATAGATAAGGGGTGGAGCCAAGAGAGTAGAGAAAAGAGAGAGACTCACCTGAGCTCTCCCTCAAACCCCTCCAAATACCATTAAATAATGGCTCAAAACACACTCTAGAGTGGCATAATCCACAAAAGGATTTGGTGAAACAATTTTCCAGCCTAAGACAACTTAGAAGGTTGGTAAGAAAGGTCTGTTGCACCAGGGTAAGAAGGGAGAGCAGTCCAGCACAGGTCTCGCCAGCACAAAGTAGGCCCCAGCAATACAGGAGCAGGGCTTATGGCTCACTGAATCACTGGCAGCCATGGCAGTTTCTGGACCTCTTAGCCCACTGATGGTAAGGGGATCAGACAACTGGTCAGAAGATTATAGGAGTCACTTTGCTGGCATCAAAGGCAGGACTCTGTTGTATTGCTAATACTTGGATCTAGGTCACATTCCTGGGTCTCAGTCCAAGGGTGAGGAGGAGCACTAGTACATCAGAGTTTGTGGCCAGAGTGGAGTGGGGAACCCTCATCACAGTCCCAGAATGAAAAAGAGTGTTTGTGGTCACTCATAGATCAGTGCATAGTATAGGAGAGTAGTAAACACTCCTCTCCCTAGATCGTCCTACCATAAAAGAACCAAAAACTTACAGATTCCCAGAATTACCTCTGAAAAAAAGCTGCCCAAAACAAAGCTTGTGAAGTTTGGGATGGTGCCCCCTCCACTAGGAAGTAGAGCACCACTTTAGCACAGAGGTTAAAGTCAAGAATTAGTCTGGAATAGACCTGCACAACATAGTACCCACAGGCCATATGTTGTGCAGGTATGGATAAAAAATAAGGAAACAGCAGAAAGAGATCCTGACTATAGAAATTTACTATGGTGATAGGGAAAATTCAAACACAAACTCAGAAGATAACAAAGTTGAAACTCCCACATCCAAAGCCTCCAAAAAAATATATATGAATTGGCCACAGGCCATGGAAGAACTCAAAAGGGATTTTAAAAATCAAGTAAGAGAGGTAAAGGAAAAATTGGGAAGAGAATTGAGAGTAATGCAAGAAAATCATGAAAAAATAGTCAACAGCTTGGAAAAGGAGGCACAAAAAATACTGAAGAAAATAACACTTTAAAAAACAGAATAGGCCAAATAGTAAAAAGAGGCACAAAAATCCAATAAAGAGAAGAATGCCTTGAAAAACAGAATTTACCAAATGGAAAAGGAGGTCCAAAAGCTCATTGAAGAAAATAATTCCTTAAAAATCAGAACTTAGCAAGTGTAAGCTAATGACTCTACAAGACATCAAGAATTAAACAAAATGAAAAAGAATGAAAAAATAGAAGAAAATGTGAAATATTTCATTGGAAAAACAACTGACCTGGAAAATAGATCCAGGAGAGATCATTTAAAAATTATTGGATTACCTGAAAGCCATGATCAAAAAACGAAGCTAGACATTCTCTCTCAAGAAATTACAAGGAAAACTGCACTGATATTCTAGAATCAGACAGTAAAATAAAAGTTGAAAGAATCGACCAATCATCTCCTCAAAGAGAAACCAAAAAAAAGTCCCAGGAATATTATAGCTAAATTCCAGAGTTCCCAGGTCAAGGAGAAAATATTGCAAGCAGCCAAAAAGAAACAATTCAAATACTGTGAAGCCATGGTCGGAATAACACAAGATTTAGTAGCTTCTACATTAAAAGATTGGAGGGCTTGGAATATGATATTCTGGAGCAAAAGAGCTAAGATTATGACCAAGAATCACCTACCCAGGAAAACTAAGTATAATCCTCCAGAAGGAAAAAATGGATATTCAATGAAATAAAGGACTTTCAAGCATTCCTGATGAAAAGACCAGAGGTGAATAGAAAACTTGACTTTCAAATACAAGACTCAGGTGTAAGCAGTAAATTGCTGTAACTCTCCCATATTCATCTCCAACCATAAAATAGTGCCCCAGAACAAATCCTAGAATAGCAGAGCCAGAAGAAAGAGAGGGTAGAATGGCCTTTTAGCTTGGGAGAATTGGAGGATTGGCAAGAAAGGTCTGTCTCACTTGGGTAAAAAGGGAGCTCATTCCAGGACAGGAAGCACCCCAGCAAGCTAGCAGCAAGCCTCACCTCAACAAACCAAAGAGAGACCCTGAGCCCTGGAGCAGGCAAAAGCCAACACCAGGACCCCAAACATGCCTTAGCACAGCCAGAGGAACCGGCAAACTCCAGCTCAGAGAACCACCATGTGCTTCAGTGCAGCCTAGGGCAAACAGGCTGCCTCCAGTGGCCAGAACTCCACCAGTTTCAGCACAGCCCCAGACAGATATGCACTCTTCAGGGGCCAGACCTGCATTGCCTCAGCCATGGGAAAACACAGAAACACTCCACCAGGCCTCAGAACACTACAGACATTACCACTAGAATTCCAGCTCATCACCAGGTAAGCTGCCAGACCCCTACAGCCTCCAGCAGTGCCAGCTGCCCCCCATGCCACTCCCTCAACATAGCACCACACATGAAGGTTCCCCCATGGGCCTCAGGGCAACATCAGTACAGCACCAGGTAAATAGCCAGGGCCTGCAACCACTGGCATAAGAAGCCTAAGACAGAGCCCCTTCCATCCTGGGAGCAGGGATCAAATTTAAAAGAAAGGGAAAAGGCCAAAAAAGAAAAAAAAAAGATGACAAAAAATAATAACAATAATAATTTGACCATAGTAAGTTATGGTGACAAGGAAGACCAAGACACAAACTCAGAAGAGTACAATAATATTAAAATACCTATGGACAAAACCCCAAAGTGCTCTCAAGCCCAGAAAGACCTCGTGGAAGAGCTCAAAATGGAGCTTAAAAATCATAAAAGAGAGGTAGAAGAAAAATTGGGAAAAGAAAGTGATACAAGAGAATTATAAAAAAAAAAGAGTCAACATCTTGGAAAACTGCTTAAAAAGTAGAATTGGCCAAATGGAAAACAAAGTGTAAAAACCAATTGACAAAAACAACACCTTAAAAGTTAAAATTGGGCAAATGGAAGCTAATGACTCTATGAGATAGCAAGAATCAATCAAACAAATTCAAAAGAATCAAATACAAGACTCAAGAGAAACCTAAAAAGGTAAATAGGAAACAGAAATCATAAGGAATTCAATAAGGTTAAACTGTTTACATTCCTACATGGGAAAATGATACTTGTAACTCCTAAAAGCTTTGTCATTATTATGACAGTTAGAAGGAGCAAACATAGACAAAAAGCACAGGTGTGAGTTGAATATGATGGGATGATTATCTAAAAAAAAAAAAAAATAAGGGATGAGAAAGAATGCACTGGAAGAAGGGAAAAGGAAGAAGTAAAAGGGAGTAAGCTATCTGACATAGAAGAGGCTGGAGAGATTTTACAATAGAGGGGAAAATGGGAGAAGAGGGGAGGGGTTAGTTAGTATTCTAACATAGGGCTATAAAACCATGCATACCCTTGACTAAGAAATACCAGTCACAAAGATATTTTTTAAAAGGGAAAAGGACCTTTATGTTTATTCTAAACCCATATAAATCATCAGCATTTCTGTATTTTACCAACAAAACTCAGTAGCAATAGATAGAGAAATTCCATTTAAAATAACTGATGATAATATAAAATACTTGGGAGTCTATCTGCCAAGACAAATCCAGGAACTATATGAACACAATTTTACAAAATACTTTCCACACAAATAAAGTCAGATCTAAACAATTGGGAAAATGTTAACCATTCATGGGTAGGCCAAGCCAATATAATTAAAAATACAATTCTACCTAAATTAATCTATTTATTCAATGCCACACCAGTCAAACTACCAAAAATTATTTTATAGTGCTAGAAAAAATAATAAAAAAAATTCATCTGGAAGAACAAAAGGTCAATCAATGAAAAAATTGAAGGAAATGGCCTAGTAAAAAGCAGTAATCATAAAAACAGTATGGTACTAGCTAAGTAATAGTGGTAGATCAGTAGAATAGGTTAGGTACCTAATACATTGTAGTAAATGAACATAGTCATTTAGTGTTTGGTAATCCTAAAGATCCAAACTTTTGGGACAAAAACTCACTATTTTTTTTTTGATGAGGCAATTGGGGTTAAGTGACTTGCCCAGAGTCACACAGATAGTGAGTGTTATGAGTCTGAGGTCAGATTTGAACTCAGGTCCTCCTGACTCCAGGGCCAGTGCTCTATCCACTGTGCCACCTAGCAGCCCCAAAACTCACTATTTAAAAAAAATTTTCTGGAAAAACTGGAAAACAGCATGGGAGAAACTGGATATAGATCTCACACCATATACCAAGATAAGGGCAAAATGGGTACATGATTTTTGCATAAAGGGTAATACCATAAACAAATTAAGGCAGCATGGAATAGTTTACCAGCCAGATCTATAAAAAAAAAAAAAGAACCTTTCTTTGGTGACTTTTTTGTTCAAAGTGAGAGACCAAATAGGAAGGGGAGAGACCTTGGGATTTTCTTTTCCATCTGAGGCTATGTGAACCTTTAGCAGGGCATTGATCCTTGGCCTCTGCATTTGTTCTTTTCCAATATAGGTAAAGGTGACTATTGGGTTTGAAAGGTGACTTGACATCCTGGTGTTTTAGACTAGGTAATGCAGCCACTCCAGTATCAACATGCTGAGAAGCAAGGCGAAACCTTCTAGTACCCATGCTAACAAAAGCTGAAACAAGAACTCACATAGCAGTGATACTACTGCCTTTGGATGTGAATTTGGTGGGAACGATATTGTGTAAGAACTGAGCAAAATACTGAATCTATTCTTTTTCCATACACTGAAGTATTGTGTTATAGGGAAAGGGAGAGAGAAAAGGAAGGGAATAAGCATTTATTAAGCACTTACAATGTGCCAAACACTATGCTAAGAGATTTCTAAATAATATTTCATTTGATCTTCACAACAACCATGGGAAGAAGATATTATTATTACCCCATTTTACAGTTGAGGAAATTGAGACAGACAGAAGTTGTGACTTACCAAGGATCACACAGCTAGTATGTGTCTGAGGATGGATTTGAACTCAGGTCTTAACTCTAGGCCCAGTGTTCTGTCAACCACCTACCTGCTTCAGGGAAAGCTTCAAGGGGGAAAAAAAGTATGTTTTTAAAAATAATATTATATTTTCCACCCAATTATGTAAAAATGTTTTTTCACATTTGCTTTTTTAAAAAATTGCGCTCTAAATTCTCTCTGTCACTCCTTGCCTTCGCCCTTCCCAAGATAGTAGGCAATCTGATATAGGTTATACACATTCAATCATGTAAAATTTATTTTTATATTAGTCATTTTGTGAAAGAAAACTCGAACCAAAAAAAAGGAAAGAAAGAGAAAAATAGTGTGCTTCAATCCCTATTCAGACTTCATCAGGTCTTTTTCTGGAGGTGGATAGTATTTTTCATCATAAATCCTTTGGGATTGTTTTGGGTCATGTATTACTGAGAATAGCAAAGTCATTCACAGTTGTTCATTGTACAATATTGCTGCTTCTGTGCACAATGCTCTCCTACTTCTGCTCACTTCACTCTGCATAAGTTCATTTAAACCATTCCATGTTTTTCTGAAATCATCCTGCTCATCATTTCTTGTAGCACAATAGCATTCCATTACAATCATATACCACAACTTGTCTGGCCATTTCCCAATTGATGGACATTCCATCAATTTCTAATTCTTTGCCACCACAAAAAGAGCTGCTATAAATATTTTTGTAAATCCATCTCCCTTTTCTTTTTTAATCCTTTTTTACATTTTAATCTCATTTGTAATCTACATTAAGAGGCTCTTTGATTGACTTTGAACACATATGGAGAGATGCTATTCCAGCTCCATTGATCATTAAACTTTAATTTTAAAAAAGGATAAAAGAAAAAAAATAAACCAAAGGGAGGAGAAGGAAGTTCTATAGGGAACAACAACAAGCACATGTTGAAACTCTTAAGTTAAATTTGAAATATTGAAAAATAATACTACTTAAATAATGAACAACCCAAGTAACTGGAAGGAAATTCAATGCTCATGACTTGGTCATACCAATGTAATTAAAAGTATGAAGCCACTGAAGCTAATTTAAAGATTTAGTGTTATGCCAATCAAACTTCCAAAGGGATATTTCATAAAATTAAATAAAATAATAGTAAAATCCATTTGCAGGAAGAAAAAAATCTAGAATCCAAAGAAAATGATGAGAAAAATTAGAATTAAAGGAAGTATTTTAAAAACTCAAATTATAATGTGAAGCAGCAGTCATCAAAAAAATGTTACTGGTTAAAAAATATAAAAGTAGTTGAAAGGAACAACTAAATAAGAAAGAATAACAATGGAACTCAATAACTCGCTATTTAATAAACCAGAGAATGCAAATTAGTTGTAGAATGTAAAATGCCTATTGGACAAGAATTGCTAAGAAAACAGGAAAACAATTTGGCACAAATTAAGTCTAAACTATTATCTTAAACCACATACCTTAATAAAATAAAATAAATCTGTGACCTAAATATTAAAACACACCATTAAAAAAAATAAAGACAACTATATCAGTTACTTTTCATAGCTATGATTTGGGAAAGAGTTCTTAACCAAGCAAAAGATAAAGGTGATAACAAAGACAATTTCTACAATATCAGATTTAAAAGCTTTTGCATAAACAAAATTAATGACCTAGGATGTGATGGAAACCAGTTTATTGAGAGGAAAAGAGTTTGGGTCAAATATTACCAATCAGGGTCTGGTATCCAAAATACACAGAAGCCCAACACAAATATATAGTTTGTTATTCTCCAATGAGTAATTAACCAAAAGATATAATGAATTTACAAAATTAAAAATTATAAGTTGTGAATTATCATATGCAAGTTTTCTCCACATGACTAATCATAAGAGAAATATAAATCCAAAAGAAAAAACCTTCATACCCAGCAAATTGAGAATAATAAAATATGAAAATAGACAATGCTGGAGGAGTTATGGAAGAATAGGAATACTAGTTGATTGGTTTTTCCTTCATGCTCAAAAACAACCAAAATGACATCACTACATCAGCATCAAGGTACAGTGTGTCAGACTGTGGTTGATTAGACCAATATGAGCTCAGAAGGCTCACAAGTCGGGCACAAACAATCCATATGAACATTTCGAGTAAAGATGTCTCTTAATTTGTGCATCTCACATTTCTTTTGAAATACTGAAATTCTGCTTTACTCATAGAGCACAACACCTTCTTTTATATGGGCATGCCATGTTGGCCCGTCCTGTGCCAATGTCTCCCATGTCTCACAGCCAATTACAAAGTTCTTCAGAGAGAGCTCGAAAGTGTCCTTGTACCTCTTCTTCTGACCTCCATATGTACACTTGCCTTCTGTGAGTTTTCCATAAAATAGCCTTTTAGGGAGGGGGGAGCCAAGATGGTGGAGTAAAAGTAGTGACTTGCTTGAGCTCTCCCCCAAACCCCTCCAAATACCTGTAAAATATGGCTCCAAACAAGTTCTAAAGCAGCAGAACCCACAAAAAGACAGAGTGAAACAAATTTCCAGGCGAGACAACCTGGATGGTTGATTAGAAAGGTCTATCATGCTGGGCTGGGAAAGAAATACAGTTCAGCATGGGCACGTAGGCAAAAAAGGCCTCAGCAAACCTGGAGCAGGCCTCATTTGACTGTTTCACGGGCAGCTGTGGCAGTTTCCAGACTTTTCAACCTACAAATGCCAAAGACAACTTAGAAGGTCAGTAGGAAAAGTCTGTAACCACAGCGAGAGAGAAGCTTGGTCTTAGCCCTCATCCATGCGCAACCCTAGGGCAGTGGCTGCTTCCAGACCTTCAGCCCACAGACTGAGGGGGAATTGAGTGGCTTATCAGAGGGGGATTTCAGGGATCTCTTTTCTGGTACTGAGGCAGGATTCTATTGCTTTACCCATGCTTGGATCTGGGTCACAATTCTAGGAGGCGATCCTGGGGCAAGGAGGAGTGTTGGTGTGGTGGAGAGGGAATCCTCCTCACCGTTTCAAGGCAGAAAAGAGTGCTTGTGGTCACTCATAAACAAGAGCACAGGCCAAGAAAGGAGTAAACACCTTGCCCTTGATCATACCACCTTGGAAGAACTGAAAACTTACTAGAAGTATCTGAAAACAGCTGCACAAAACCCCCCGAAGCTTGAGATCATGCATTCTCCACACTGGAAGTAGACCCCTCCCTTAACAAAGAGTTTAAAACTCAAGTAATTGGCTGGGACCACGAGCAAACTGTGCCAAAAAAAAAAAAGTCAGACCATAGAATCTTTCTTTGGTGACAAAGAAGATCAAAATATACAAACCAGAAGAAGACAACAAAGTCAAAGCTCCTACATCCTACATCCAAGCAAAATATGAATCAGTCCCAGGCCATGGAAGAGTTCAAAAATATTTTGAGAAGCAAGTAAGAGAAGTAGAGGAAAAACTGGGAAAAGAAGTGAGAGTGATGCAAGAAAACTAGTCAACAGCTTGCTAAAGGAAACCCCCCCAAAAAAATACTGAATAAAATAACACCTTAAAAAATAGCCTAACCCAAATGGCAAAAGAGGTCCAAAAAGCCAATGAGGAGAAGAATGCCTTAAAAATCAGAATTGGCCAAATGGAAAAGGAAGTCCAAAAGCTCACTGAAGAAAATACTTCCTTAAAAATTAGAATGGAGCAATGGGAAGCTAGTGACTTTATGAGAAATCAAGACATTATAAAACAAAACCAAAAGAATGGAAAAAATAGAAGACAATGTGAAATATCTCATTGGAAAAACAACTTACCTGGAAAATAGATCTAGGAGAGATAATTTTAAACTTATTGGACTATCTGAAAGCAATGATCAAAAAAAGAGCTTAGACATCAACTTTCAAGAAATTATCAAGGAAAACTGCTCTGATATTCTAGGACCAGAGGATAAAATAGAAATTGAAAGAGTCCACTGATCACCTCTTGAAGGAGATCACAAAAGGAAAACTCCTAGGAATAGTTTAGCCAAATTCCAGAGTTTCCAGGTCAAGGAGAAAATATTGCAAGCAGACAGAAAGAAACAATTTAAGTATTATGGAAACACAATCAGGATAACATAGAATTTAGTAGCTTCTACATTAAGGGACTGCAGGGCTTGGAACATAATATTCTGGAGGGCAAAGGAGATAGGGTTACAGCTAAGAATCACCTACCCAGCAAAACTGAGTATAATCCTTCAGGAGGGAAAATGGACATTCAGTGAAATAGAGGACTTTCAAACATTCTTGATGAAAAGACCAGAGCTGAATAGAAAATTCAGCTTTCAAATACAAGACTCAAGAGAAGTATAAAGAGGATGAGTTTATACTGCAGAGGAAAAAAGAAGAAAATGATATTAAGTATATTATTATTTTTATTTTGGAAAGATCTGTTGAACTTTTTATTTTTAACTGTTACTGCAAAAACTTGAGGGAAGTAATAATAATTGTACCTAACTCTAAGGTATGATTAGTGAAACTTTCTCTTTGAAGTACAATTACTTTGGAATGTAACTTGATATTGTTCTGAATTTTGAATTCAGGTATAATTGTCTGAATTACCTTGAAGCCAGTAGTCCACCATTTGAGGGAAATTCTATGCGCTGCCGTAAGGGTGAGTGATCCAAGAACTGCTACAGGGGAATGTCTGTGCCTGGAAAGGTTGAGAACATGATTTTAACTACAGAATCCTATTGACTCAGTTTCCCCATTTTGTTTTTTTCCTTTTTGAATAAAAATGTTTCCCACCTGGTTAATCCTCAGGCTGGCTAATATAACCTGTGAATAAGGTAGAATCATGATACATGATGGGCTGCTTAAAAAAAAAAGCTTAGAGAGTTGCAGAATTCTTGGTTCAGTAAGAAGGCAGATGAAATTCAGTTTTATGTTGATAGTAACAATCTCAAAATGCTTTTATGATTCACATTTTGCCATAATTTTCCACAAGACCCCATGACTGACCAGTATCAAAGGCCTTTGTTAGATCTATGGATGTTGTTTACAGATCATTGTTCTGCTCCTGGCATTTATCCTGGAGTTGTTGGGCAGCAAACACAATGTAACTATCCCTCAGTCATTTATGAAGCCACACCGGCTCTCAGGTAGGTGACCATCTTCCAGGTGAAAGATCAGCCTATAAAAGAGGACTCTGGCAAGAATATTGCCAGCAATGACTAAGAAAGACACCCCTGTGATTTTCACAGGACAGCCTATTTTTTTTCCTTTATAGAGATTGATAATGGGGGCATTCTGAGCTCCTGGGGGATAGCCTTCTCTTGCCAAATAACCTGGAAAAAATTTAATCAGCTTTTGCATGAGCAGTGGACCCTATGCCTTATAAATCTCAGCTAAAATAGAATCAGCACCAGGCACTTTGCCACACAAGAGGAGCCTAATAGCATTCAAAACCTCTTCTTTGGTTGGAAACTCTACTAAAAGAGGATTGCCTTAAATCTGAGGTATATGGTCAATGGCTTCAGTATTGGTTGATGACAATGAGCTGAGAATGCTTATGGAAGTATTCAGCCCATCTCTCTAGGATTATGTCCTTATCACTAATTAATGTGGTTCCATCAGCACTGAGTAGTTGAGATGCACCATAGGTCTTTGACCCACAAATAGCCTGTAGGGCATCATAAAAGCATTTTGAGATTGTTACTATCAGCATAAAACTGAATTTCATCTGCCTTCTTACTGAACCAAGAATTCTGCAACTCTCTAAGCTTTGCTTGAACTTCATTTTTGATGGAGTTAAACTCTGCCTTCTTAGAGATGGACAAACTATCTTGCTGGCAAATCCTATGGAGTTCTTGGTTTTGTGACACATAAAAAGTTTAAGAGACTTAGTTTCTGGGTAATTAATAATTTTATTAATTATGATTAGCAAGTAAATAATAAAAGGATGGTCATTTAGCTGTCTCTCATAAACCAGAGATCCCTCCTGGAGGCCTCTTAATCAACTTGAATTTCTCCATCATTTTTGTCAAATCAACCTTGAAGTTTGTGAGTGTTCTGGACCAGATGAGTAAATATGGTGCTGTTTATCAAATCTCTTAAAAACTGCCCACTCATTTTCTGCTCCACTGTTGCCAACCATTTGTTATCTCAACTTTCCCTCCAAGTTAGCCACAAACAAAACATACTTGGAGAACCCTATAACCTGTTGCCATTAAGTCTTCTGGTAGTCATCTTGCCTTGGGACTGAGGCTTTTGTTGAATGTGAAAATTAAGTTTAGAGGACATGTCTATGATCAGTCCAGTACACTGCAGCACACATTTGCTTCATCACTGTCACATCCTGTCTGTCTCTTCTCTTTACAATGACATTGTCTTTTAAATACCAATGTTTGCTGTAAGGGTGCATCCATGAAGTTTTATTTGGTTTATGTAAATAGAAGACAGTGTTGGTGATGAGAAGGTCATAAGACATACAAGTCTTCAATCATAAGTAACCATTGCTGTTGCTGTGTCCAACTCCATTACTCTCAAGGACTCTCTGCCATGTCTGATAGCCTGTGCCTACTGTGGCATTAAAGTTACTTAGAATTATAAACTTGTCCTCTTTTGGCACATTGATGATAAGGGTCTCCAAGTCTTCATAAAATTTTTCTTTGGCCTCATCAAGGTTCATCATGATGGAAGCACATACATTGATGATGGTGGTGGTCTTTCCTGCAAGTGGCAATCACATTGTCATGAGGCTGTCATTCATTCCTTTTGGGAGGCATACAAGCTTATTAATTAGATTAGTTTTGATTGCAAAACCTACACTAGCTTCATGGTGCTCCCTATCACTGTGGCCAACCTAGGAAAATGTGTATCCAGCTTGACTTTGGTAAGATGGCCTTCATTTGCCAGCCTTGTTTCACTCAGGTTATTATTTGGATGCAATACTTGCTGAGTTCTTTTGCAACAAGAGTCATTCACCTTTCAGGTCTACTGGATTTCATGTTATCCATAATTGTACACACATTTCATGTATCAATGATAAGTGGAATCATCTTCACAAAAGTTTTTGTACATTTGTGTGTGTGTGTGTGTGTGTGTGTGTGTGTGTGTGTGTGTGTGTATGTTTTGACTGTAAGGTAGATTACCACCTGCCTCAGTAAGTAGGCCAGGATTAGGTTAGGTGAAGCAGACAATTTTTAGGGCACTTTTTCCAGCCCCTTCCTCATGCCAGGAAGTAAGCAGTGTGGTCATTCAAAAATGCTGTTCATACCTCTCTTTAGAACATACCACCTTGGAAGAATTGAAAACTTACATATCCCTAGAAGTACCTCTGAGAACAGCTGAACAAAACCCCTGAAGCTTGGGAGAGTACACCCTCCACACTGGAAGCAGAGCATACTTTAACAAAGAGTTAAAAAGTCAAGTGACTGGATGGGAAGATGATCTAACAGAGGAAAAAAAGTCAGACTATAGAATCTTACTTTGGTGACAAAGAAGATCAAAACATACAACCAGAAGAAGACAACAAAGTCAAAGCTCCTACATCCAAAGCCCCCAAGAAAAATATGAATTGGTCTCAGGCCATAGAAGAACTCAAAAAGGATTTTGAAAATCAAGTAACAGAAGTAGAGGAATAATTGGGAAGAGAGATGAGAGTCATGCAAGAAAATCATAAAAAAATGGCAAAAGAGGTCTAAAAGCCAGTGAGGAGAAGAATGCCTTAAAAAGCAGAATTGGCCAAATGGAAAAGGAGGTCCAAATGCTCACTAAAAAAATACTTCCTTAAAAATAAAAATAGAGCAAATGGAAGCTAATGAGTTTAAGAGAAATCAAGAAATTGTAAAACAAAATCAAAAGAATGAAAAAATAGAAGACAATGTGAAATATCTCATTGGAAAAACAAATGACCTGGAAAATAGATCCAGGGGAGATAATTTAAAAATTATTGGACTATCTGAAAGCCATGATCAAAAAAAAGAACCTAGACATCATCTTTCAAGAAATTATCAAGGAAAACTGCTCTGATATTCTAGAATCAGAGGGTAAAATAGAAATTGAAAGAATCCACTGGAGGCAGCTAGGTGGCGCAGTGGATAGAGCACCAGCCCTGAAGTCAGGAGGACCTGAGTTCAAATCCAGCCTCAGACCAAACACTTGATGCTTACTAGCTATGTGACCCTGGGCAAGTCACTTAACCCCAATTGCCTAAAAACAAAAAAAAAGAAAGAAAGAATTCACTGATTGCCTCCTGAAGAAGATCACAAAAGGAAAACTCCTAGGAATAGTGTGGCCAAGTTCCAGAGTTCTCAGGTCAAAGAGAAAATATTGCAAGCAGCCAGAAAGAAACAATTTAAGTATTATGGAAACACAATCAGGATAACACAGGATTTAGTAGCGTCTACATTAAGGGACTGCAGGGCTTGGAATATAATATTCTGAAGGGCAAAGAAGATAGGATTACAGCCAAGAATCACCTACCCAGCAAAACTGAGCATAATCCTTCAGGAGGGAAAATGGACATTTTGTGTGGACTTTCAAGCATTCTTGGTGAAAAGACCAGAGCTGAATAGAAAATTCAACTTTCAAATACAATACTCAAGAGAAGCATGAAAAGGCAAACAGGAAAGAGAAATCTTAAGGGACTTATTAAGGTTGAACTGATTACATTCCTTCATGGAAAGATGATATTTGTAACTTATGACACCTTTCTCAGTATTAGGGTAGTTGGAGGGAAAAAAATATATGGATAGATAGATAGATAGATAGATAGATAGATAGATAGATAGATAGAT
>NW_020954008.1:99327-131927 GCF_900497805.2 Vombatus ursinus
GATAGATAGATAGATAGATAGATAGATAGATAGATAGATAGATAGATAGATAGATAGATACATGGCACAGGGTGAGTTGAAGATAGGGGTGATATCTAAAACATAAAATTAAGAGACTAGAGAGGATTATACTGGGAGAAGGAAAAAGGGGGAGTTAGAATGGGGTAAACTATCTCACATAAAGCAGACAAGAAAAAGCTTTTACACTGGAGGGGAAGTGGGGGAAGAGGAGAGGGAATGAGTGAATCTTATTCTCATCAGATTTGGCTTAAGGAGAAAATAACATGCACATTCATTTGGGCATGGAAATCTATCTTACCCTACAAGAAAATAAGGGGGAAGAGGATAAGGGGAGGGGAATAACAGAAGGGAGGGCATATTGGGGGAGGGGGAAATCAAAAACAAACACTTCTGAGGAAGGACAGGGTCAAAAGAGAGAACAGAATAAAGGGGGGCAGGATAGGATGAAAGGAAATATAGTTAGTTTTTCACAACATGACTACTATGGAAGTGTTTTGCAGGACTACACATGTATAACCTGTATCAACTTGCTTGCCATCTCAATGAGGATGGGAGGGGAGGAAGGAAGGGAGAGAATTTGGAACCCAAAGCTTTAAAAACACATGTTAAAAATTGTTTTTACATGCAATTGGGAAATAAGGTATACAGCAATGGGGTATAGAAACCTATCCTGCCCCACAGGAAAATGGAAGGGAAAGGGGATAAGAGAAGGGGGTTAGTTATAGAAGGGAGGGCAGATTGGGCAAAGGGGGAATCAGAATGCAGGCCATCATGGGGTGCAGAGAGAAGAGGGATGAGGAGAAAATTTGGAACTCAAAATCTCATGGAAGTGAATGTTGAAAACTAAAAATGAATAAATAAATGAAAAAAAAAAAGAGGAAAAAAAATTCTGTTCAGACACACATGGGGCTGCCAAATCTCACTGCAGCACCAGTCCAGGGAGAAAATGATCCAATGGCCTAAGTCACCTACATGTAGGGATGTGACTAGAGCTATTAGTATATCCACACCTATTGCTTCATTACTTGCCTGTCACTATGGGACTTTGAGGTAGGTAAAAATAGTAAAATGATATGGGTGATATCTTTAGACCTGCACATAAATTGGATTTAAGTGAGGCAGAGTTGCATGTAATCATCAGCCTCACTGTCTCTCTCCAGAATCATCAGAGTCTAGTAACAAAACAAAAGTCAAGACAACTGGCAATAGCTTGAGATGCAATGGATGACCTTGGTATCTTCTATGTCTCTAACCAAGGTCTAAGCCCTTCCTCAGAGCCTGATTTAGTTGCCTTCATGGCTGTTGGAACAAATTGTTCTCATCTACCCATTCCACCAAGGGAAGTCACACACTTGGGGAAGACATCCCCCTGACTCACTGATGATTTTGAGACCCCTTAGCTACCCTCAATCTGGATAAGTTCATCTGCCAAGTTTACTTGGGTTTACTTGGGTGTGGCCACTGGACATGCTATAGCTTCTTAGATCCACAGGTGAGAGTTGGGTGAATCAGGTAGACATCAAAGATGGAAAGCAGCCCTGAAAAGCGCTCAGCAGCCCTTATACAAGAAGTACCAGTCTTCCCTGAACACCCATCCACCCCAACAGAAATAGTAACATATTGTCGGTAGAACTATGAATTGGCCCAAGCATCCTAGAAAGTTCTTTGGAATTTTGCTTTTTTAAAAAAAAAGTGATAAAAAATATCCAAACTCTTTGACCTTTCCACTGCTAGGTTTATACCCATCAGGAAGTTGAAGAAAGAAAGATCAAATACACCAAAAATACTTATAACAGCACTTTTTTATGGTAGCAAAAAATCAGAAATAAAATAAATGCCCATTAATCAAGAGAAGACTGAACAAATTATACTTGAATGTTATGAAATATTATTGCCTCTAAAAAACAACGAATTAGAAGAGTCATGGGAAAACTTGTATGAATGATTGCAAAATGGAAGAAGTAGAATGAGGAAAACTATATGAATACACTAATGCAAAAGAATAGAACAATTTAAAAATCTAAAATCTAAATTAATCACTATGATTATAATGACTAAGCTTGAGCCTTAAAGACTTGGTTTCTAAAATCCAGTTTCTCAAATACAAACTTTTACCCACTGCACTTGGCCCCTTTTGGGCCATGCTTTTTAGCATGATAGTAACCAAAGGCATAGTTAGACAGCAGTAGCTCTGAAAGATTTCTGGGAGCTTGAGGGAACAATAAGTTCAGTATAAGTCATCACTGGCAGCCAAAAAAAAGATAATGCAATCTTGAACCACATTAAGAAGGGTATAACCTAGACACAGCTAGGTGACGCAGTGGATAGAGCACCGACCCTGAAGTCAGGAGGACCTGAGTTCAAATCTGGCCTCAGACCAAACACTTGACACGTACTAGCTGTGTGACCTTGGGCAAATCACTTAACCCCAATTGCCTCACTAAAAAAAATAAAATAAAATAAAAAGGAGGGTATAACCTTAAGGAATAGAGAGTTAATAGTGCCATTGTACACAGCCTTTATCAGACCTCATCAGATGAGACTGTGTTTGGTTTTGGGTGTCATAGTTTTAAAAGTACATCAATAAACTAGAGAGTATTCAGAAGAGGGCATCCAGGACAGTGAAGGGTCTTGAGTCTATGTCATAGGCACTTTGGTTAATGAAAAGCATATTTATTCTGGAGAGAAGACTCAACAAGGACATGATTAGTGTTTTCAATAATTTGAAGGTCTGTCACGTGGAAGACAGCTTATATTTGTTCCATTTGGCCCCAAAGGGTCCCAAGTGTGGTGGGTAAAAGTTTCAAGGAGAAAAATATATGCCCAACGTCGGAAAAAATTTCTTATCCACTAGAACTATCCAAAAGTGGAATAAACTGCCAAGGGTGGCTGCTTCTTACTGCTTGGAAGTCTTTAAGAAGACACTAGATAACCACTTGCCAGGTTTGTCATACTGGGGGGTTCTTTTTTTGATTAGGTTGGACTTGATGGGCACTGAAATCCCTGGAAACTCAAATTCTGTGCTTCTATGATTGTCAGTAAAAAATTTTTAAATACAATCCTAACAAAAATACTATAGCAATGTACCCAAAAATATATTCTCTATGATAATGGTGGATATATAATAGAAATGCAAGAATGATTCAACATTAGAAAAATAATTACAATAACTGATCATATTAAAAACTAAAAACCAAAAGCTATATGTCATATCAATAAATGTGTGAAAATTCTCCAAAAAGCATAAAGCTAATTTATGTTGGAAGAAAAATTATGAAATGGCATAGAATGGTGATTTTTACATAAAATTTTTAAAATATATTTAAAATCAAACATGCTGTGGCATTATTTACAGTGGAGAAAGACATTTTCCAAGTAAATACAGTAGTAAAACAAATATATTCCTTTCTTGTTATTTGACACAGTTGTAGAAATTAGAGCAATAGCAACAAGACAGGAAAGAAAAATTAAAGACAAACATTTGCAAAGGGAGACAAAACCATTCCCATTTGTCAATGATATAATAATTTACTTAGAGAGCCTCAGATAGTTAATACAAAATCTGACCAGGATAGTTAAAAGTTAACTTATTTTTTTATTGCAAAGTCCTTTACATATGTAGCATGTGTTCTGGAACTATTATTCCAACTTCCACTTGCACTAAGTCATCTGTCCAAAACATGGTTGCCATATCTCCCCTAAAGATTCTAGGAGAACTCCCTTAGGTGTTGGGGATGTCTTTCTAGTGCTGTAGTTCATGAACCCCCACTGGTATGCTTCCCTCATAATCATGTTATATTAATTAGTTAGCCAGACAATTAGCTTTTAGGAAAGGATATTTGCTTACGGCGCTCCACCCAAACATATGTGACAATCTACCACAAGCACATGAAGAATGTAAACCAAAGTGATCGGAAGATTAGAAATCCCAGGATCATACAACTAGTACATGTTTTAAGATAGGATTACCATTCAGGTCTTCCAAACTCCAAGCCCAAGTCTCAATCTACTATACCATGTGACCTCTTACTTAAAAGATACAGTAAAGATATATACTCTTCATACGCTGATTGGATTTATTGAACTGGTTTTTTAACTTTATTTTTAAAATCTTTTTTAGAAGGATCAACTTACTGGGTAATAGAGGAATATATTCAGAAATTAATTATTGTGAAAAAAGGCAAGATTTCAATACAAATTAAGAGAAAACAAATAGAAGTGACTATATAAATAATAAACACAAATGAAATTAATAGAAAGATAGGCCCTAGTATTACTCATTAAAAAACTTCATACTTCTCAAAAGCAATAAATTCCACTCTTCTCTTCCTGTTTCGTTGGTACCCAACTCAGTGTCCATCTATGGTGTCATCCAAGATACACATACTGATGAACAATCTCTGTAAGTTGTCTCTCCAACTCCACACAGTAGTTTCTACAACATGCATTCTATATCTGCTTGGGTTTTCCTATGTGAATAGTTAAGCTGAAGTATCTTGAATGATTATAGATCTCATTCCCCAAGGCTTGACAAAATCAGTAAAATTTTAAGTACAAACAGGAGTATCTGGAGCACGTCACCATTTACAGGAACTTTTTCTTTGACTTGGATTTTGTACCTGGACTAGATCAAGTGTGCATAGATAAGGTTCATGCTTAAGATATGAAGTAAGAACAGAAAGTCTAGTATTAGGGTGAATGGGGAAGTGAGAATAGGAAGTAGGGATGGGAGAGAAGGAAAAAGGGTGTATTGACCATAATGTGGAAATAAGAAAATCATTTTATTTGTTTCTGAATCTCCTTTTCCTTCTGTGTATATTATGTTTTGCTCTGATTCTGCTTTCTCAAACTGTAATTTTTTTATCCAAAATCTTTAACTAGTTGCTATATATACATATATAATATAAAATTTAAATATATATTTAAGCTCTTTCATGTGTATAGATACCAGCAAAGACTGTTATTATTTATCAGTTACAACAAAATTTTTTGAGGGTAGATTAAATGATTTCTAGTATCTATTTTAGGTCTCTGCATACTTGAGGTGCTCAGTGCATATTACTTAATAAGTTTTGTTTAATGAAAGATTGAATTGAAATTGATTATACCAAGGAATTAAAATAGCAGGAATGTTTCTAAGACTCAGATAGTTCTGTGAAAAGTGAGACATCAACTATCACTTCAGGAACATTAATCTCATCGTTCTTCATTTTCCCCTAGGACTCCTTGGTTTTCCATGCTAATTGATCACTGGGGGAACTTTAACCCAGAGGAGTTCTTCAGAGTTAACCTTCAGGAGGCTGCTGATGGAATTGACACTTGCAGAAATGCGCTCCTGTGTCCTTGGACGTCCATAAAAGTTATTCTTTTCTACGGGTGTAGGCACTTCAAAACAGAACAAGGAATTCCTATTTACTAGGTAGGATCAAAGATCTTGTTGTCTCTGGACTTCCCCTCAGAGGTAATTCTCACCATAGACTGAAAATCTGGTACTGCATTAAGGCTAGAAACAAACTAAAAATAACTGAGGAAGTATAATGTTATAGTCTTCCCTCTGCACATAACTGGTGGTCTTTTTCAAAAACACTTTCGGGAAGGAAAGGCTTTTTTCTTCTTGTATAAGAGGAAGAAGTAATTAGGAAGAGGTGATTTTTTCAGTAGTCTTTATTTCTAAAGATGAATAAGGCAAAATGGGCCAGATCAAGAACTGCAGTATTTTTTTTTTAAATTCAGACCTATAATTGTATCAGTGTAGGGAGCTTCCTGTTAGGAAGCTCTCTGCTAAAGCAAGTCAGCTTTGCAGTTAGAAGATGAAAAAGCTGTTGCCAGTGGTCACAAAGAGTACTTGTCAGAAGTGAGACAAACTCAGGATAAACTACCTGAGGCCAGCGCTCCATCCATTACACCACACTGCCTTTCAAGAATAGAAGCATAAAACGTGAGAAGCAGAGTCTGTAAAAGAATATGGCTATTATCAATATCAAGCTGGTTTCTCTTCCTTTACTTCTCTGACTTTTGACATAGATTCAAAGAGGGTCTTCTAAAATAGAAGAGATGCTCTTGTGTATTGGGAGGATTAGGCTGTGGTCTTATTTTCTGATGTTATGAAGGACCAGGTAGTACTATATTTGAATTAGGGGAACTGTCTTCTCACCTCCCTAGAAGCTCTGATCTCTCTTCCTATACCATAGTAGTATCATAAAATTTGGACAGATCCAGAGGAAGTCCTAAAAAGTATCTCAAGTGGTGGGACACAAACACTTGCACCAACAAGGTGTGTTTGAAGGTAGGTTTTATTTCTTCATTTTCAATTAATGTCTCAGAGACATCTCATCAATGTAGGAAGGGACTGACAGCAGTTCCATACAGGCCCTACCAAAAAAAGAAGATTCCTTAAATTTTCATGCCACTAGAAATTCTTTCAAGTGTTAAAAAAACATTTCAACGAATATTATTTAATCTATGTGAAGACTTCCTCTGACTCTTTTATCCTTACTAGATAGATTTGTTCATTTCTCCTTCTGACCAACTTTCTGGTGATATGCTTCCCTAACTCTACCTGGGTTAGTCCTCTAATAATATATAAACACTCCCTCTCCCAGCCTATTCTTCAAAACAACCTAGTTTGATAGAACCCATCAGATCAAGTGCTGCACTGGTATAACCTTCAAGAATCCAGGCCACTTCCATTCAGTGATAAGGCATTAAAGCAGAATTTTGCTGAAGGACAAAAAGAACCTGCTTTTCATTTCGAAGTATGATTCTAAAGATAAGGGTTTTATTCCCACCCCAGAGGTACATTCATTACCTTGCCTGTTTCCAGAAAGGACAGTCAATTGTTTTGAAACATTTACATTTTCTTATCAAATCCCCTTTATGTTCATGAGATTGTATTCAGAATATGGCTTACTCATAGCCAGTAAAGAGAATCATGGAAGGCTACAATGCTTTGATAGACCTGGGATATCATCAATAAGGATACCCCCTGCAACAGTGCAGATTCCTACTCATCTATGCCTTCTCATCCTATAAAGTTGTCATCCTTGTCCTTCCTCTAAATCACGTTGATAGCAACCTATAATGAGAGACTTACTGTACCATAAAAAGATCATACCCAACATTTTAGTAAGCTAATTAAAACACACCCTTAACCTTGACCTCATTTTCACAAAGTTTACTAGCTCAAACGGTGATCAATTTATTAGTTACTAGTTACTGATCATCTAGTACACTCATTATCTCTGCTTCTTCTGTTCCATTCTCCTCTCTTGTGTTGCTCTGAAAACCCACTCATCATCTTCCTTTGTGAAATATTTCTTTTCATTCTAACTAATTTCCAGCTCTCCCTGGTTATCTCCCTCCAGTCTTTCCATTTCCAAGATCCTTCATGAGAAGTATATAAAACACCCTGGAGACTGTGGTGATTAAAGATTAAAGTAAATTGCTAAACCTCCCTTTCTTTGCAGGGGATTGGGGGAGGACGGGTTATGGATGTATATTATTGAATATATTGTCAGATACAGTTGATTGTGTTGGTTGATTTAGCTGAACTGTTTGTTTTCTCTTCTATTCTGTTTCAGGGGTAAGGGACTATCTTAGTAAGGTAGAGGTAGATTCAGAAATGAAAATATAGAAACAAAAGATATAATTTTTTTAAAATTGCTTCAAGCCATAGGCCAAAGTTGAAATATGAAGTAGATGAGTTGACTCGCAGTCCCACTATTAAGTATTTGTAGACCCAGAAGATCATAAATCATACATTGTGAACCAGAAGAAAGCTTAGGAGTTATTGATTCAAATTCTTCATTTTATAGACCAAGAGACTGAGACCTAGGGAGGTTCATGATTTTCCAAGAGTTGCACAACTGGGGAAAAAATGGCAGAACAATTTAATCCAACAAAAGTGGGATTGGAGTCAAGATTTTCCTAACTCCAAGTCCAGTATTCTAACTTGAAATCTAGCACTCTAAGAATGACCTTACTGGGTTTTCCTTTCTCCTTCCCCATGTCACTCTGCTAAGTCACCTTTGTTCATGCCATATCTATAGTACTATAGCAATAAATATAACCATATTGTATGGATTACCAATACTAGGATGCTTTCTTTATCATTTCCTCCTCATGGTCCTATAATAAACATACACACATGAGCACTTGTGTGCACACACATACATACACACACACACACACACACACACACACACCAGAATGGCCTAGTTTCAGTATAACTGAATTACACCACTCCAAACTCATTGTAATTATACCACCTTCACATCAGTTTTCTCCCCTCTTCTCTGCTTTTACTTCCACATTTTCTGTGGTTTTCATTTCTGAAACAACCTATAATTCCCATTCTTTTCATCCACCTATCTGATTCATCCTTTAAACTTAACCTAAAAACTGATCTCCCTTAAGAATCCTACTCTTATATAGGTGGATTTGAATGAGAAAGTTCTCCCAAGAGTAAGACTGCCCCAAAAAAACATTTGAACTGTTCAGAAAGATAGTGGGCTATTTGGGAGTGGACTAATAAATTTATTGAGTATCAATAGAATAGCCACTAGTTTTAGAATATTCTACTGCCTATATTTTTAAAAATCAATATAGTTTTGTTCTACAGAAGCTTACCATCCAATGACAAACAAAATAAAGCAATCAAAGCCCCATATGATTCTTTTCAGATCAAAAGGGTATTGAGATAATTGTGCTGAAAAGAAATCTTAATTGAATTCAAAATCACGTGATAGTGAATTCAATTCAATTCAAGAAATATTTATGAAAAGTCTACTTTCTGCCAAGTACTGGGCCAGGTGCTAGGGATACAAAGACAAAAAAAAAGCCCCTCCTATCAAAAACCTTTCATTCTCAGTAGTATAATATGTTCACAAAGAAGTAAATATGAGGTTATTTGAAGAAATGAAGAATACTAACTAGAGGCATATGAAGTAGCATCTAAACTTGAAAGAAGCTAGAAATTCCTTTTTTAAAACTGTTATTTAATAATTTTATTTTTCTCCCATTACACATAAAAATAGTTATCAACATTCATTTATAAAATTGAGTTCCAAATTCTCTCCCTCCCTCCCCATCCCCTTCACTGAGAATGCACGCAATTTTACATGGGTTTTACTCTTTTTGCCTTTTCCTAAACAGTTTTGTTTTTTAGAGTCATATCATACTCAGGTCTACCCTAATCTTTCTTTCAAACTACCCAATTATTAATAACAATCTTAGACATACATTTTCCATTTCTTCATACAAAAAGTAAACAGTCTGTCCTTATTGAGTCCCTTGTAAATGGTCTTTGGTATGTACATATACCTTTTATTCTCTTGAATCTCACATGTCAAATATTCTATTAAGTTCAGGTTGTTTGTTTTGTTTTGTTTTTTTAACAAAATCGTGAAAGTGTGGCAATTCATTGAATATCCTTTTTTTTTTCATTCGGGATTATGCTTAACTTTGCTGGCAAGCGCAGTTCTTTTGCTCTTCAATATACAGTGTTCCAAGACCTTCAGTCTTTTAGTGTCACCACTGCTAAGGCTTATGTGATTCTAATTGTAGCACCACCATATTTAAATTGTTTTTTTTTCTTGTTTCTCACAATATTTTTCTCTGAGCTGCGGGTTTCAGAATTTGACTATGATGTTCCTGCAGATTTTCCTTTAGGATCTCTTTCAGGTGATGATCAGTGGATTTCTTCTATATCTACTTTCCCCTCTTGTTGTAACTCTTCAGGACAATTTTCTTTAATTATTTCTTTCATTGTTACATCAACATTCTTATTTTTGATAGTAGCTTTTGGATATTCTGATTATTCTTATGTTTTTTAATCTGGAGATCCAGATGAGTTCTCCAGATCAGTTGGTTTTTTTTTTGTGACATGTTTCACATTCTCTTCTATTTTTTCATTCTTTATATTTTGTTTTATTATTTCTTGGTCTCATAACTTCACTTGCTTCCCCTTGCCCAATTCTAATTTTCAAGGAGTCATTTTCTTCCTTGATTCTGGATCTTTTTTTCTAATTGGCTGACTTTTTTTTCATAATCTTCTTGTTTCTCTTGGATTGGTCTTTAATTTTTTTTAAATTTTGCCTCAATCTCTCTCATTTGATTTTTTAAGTCTTTTTTAAGTTCTTCAATGAATTCTTTTTGAACAGGTGACACTTAACATTAGTCTTTTTTACTTCAGTATCCTCCTCTAAAGATTAACCCCAGTCTTCTCTATTCGCATAGTAACTTTCATCTTCACCTGCTCATTTTTTTTTTAATTTATAGGAACTTACTCTAATCACCTCTAGCCCTGAGGTATGGGGGATGGTGCCTCTGGCCTGAGGTCCTCCTTCAGGTCTCCTATCTGGCCTGGAACCAAAACCAAGAACTCTACCTTCCTGTAAGTGTCCCCAGCCAGCAACATCCTGCCCCACTGCTTCTGCACTCATAGCACATGGGCTGGTTCTTTCTTGCTCAAGGCTGTGTCTTAGCAGCACAGCTAGCCCTGGCATCTCTTATCAGCAGAGATTCCCTTAGTCTTCCCTAGCTCAGACACTTTACTCCTCACACCATCCAGGAGTAAAAGTTCCTGTGGTTGGGGTCAAATCTACCTCCCAACCCAGCTATCCCCAGGGTTTTTGCCACTTGTTGTTTTAGTGGAACTAGCCCAGAGGTCTTTACTCTTCACAGGGACCAAACCTAGGTCCTGAGATTTTTCTTCAGATCTTCTCTAATTATTCTAGGAGGACCACTGTTCTGTCCCAACTCTTCTTTATGTTTACTGATGTACATTCACCCTGAAGCACGATTTTATCTTGTTTGGGGAAGGTTAAGGAGGGAGTGGGATCTGGAGAGCTTGGAATATTCTGACCTACTCCACCACCTTCCCAGAATCTTCTCCTCAATAATTTCTTAAAAGATGATGTCTAGGCTTCTTTTTGGATCATGGCTTTCAGTAATTCCAATAGTTTTTAAATTATCTTTCCTGGATTTGTTTTCCAGGTCAGTTTTTTTCTGATAAGATATTTCACATTGAATTCTAGTTTTTCATTTTTTTAAATTTTGTTTTATTGTTTCCTGATGTCTCATAAAGTCATTAGCTTCCACTTACTCAATTCTAATTTTTAAGGAATTATTTTCTTCAGTAAGATTTTATACTTCCTTTTCCATTTGGCCAATTCTATTTTTTTTAATGAGTTCTTTTCTTCAATTAATTTTTGTGCCTCCTTTTCCACTTGACCAATTCTGCTGTTTAAGGACTTCTCTTCTCTTCAGAATTTTTGCATATTTTTTCCATTAGACCAATTCTGTTTTTCAAGGTGTTCTTCTCCTGATTGAATTTTTGTATCTCTTTTACCAGTTGGCTTAGTCTGTTTTTTAAGGTGTTATTTTCTTTAAGGTGTATTTTTTGTGCCTCATTCACCAAGCTGTTGACCCTTTATCATTATTTTCTTGCATAACTCTCATTTCTCTTCCCAATTTTTCCTCTACCTCTCTTATTTGATTTTAAAAATCCTTTTTGAGCTCTTCCTTGGCTTGAGATTAATTCAAGTTTTTCTTAAAGGCTTTGGATGTAGGAATTTTGACTTGCTGTCTTCTGAGTGTGTGTTTTGATCTTCTTTGTCACAATAGTAACTTCCTATGGTTAGATTTTTTTTCTGTTGTTTGCTCATTTTCCAGCCTACTTCTTGACTTTTAACTTTGCTAAAGTGAGGCTCAGCTTTAAGGGTGGAGGTAGCACTGTCCTAAGGTCCAGGGGTTTTATGCAACTATTTTCAGAGATACTCCTAGGGACCTGTAAGTTTTCAGTTTTTCTAAGGGGGTATGATCTAAGGAGGGGTATGTTTACTATTCTCCTGTACTGTTCACTGGTCTGTAAGTGACCACAGGCACTCTTTTTTCCCCTGGAACAGTGAACAGGATCCCCGCTCCCCTGCAGCCACAAGCTTTGCGGTGGCCCATTCCTCATTGCCCTGGGACTGCCAACCAGGACTGTGACCTGGATCTGAGTATGGGCAAAGCAACAGAATCCTGCCCCCAGTGCCAGCAAAGACATCCCTATAATCTTCTTCTGACCAGTTGTTTGACCCCCTTACTGTTTGTGGGCTGAGAGTTCAGGAAGCAGCCAGTGCAGCTGCTGATTCATTCACTCCCAAGGCCTGCTCCTGTTTTGCTGGGGCTTGGTCAGCACTGGACTGCCACAGTTTCCTGCCAAACTTTTAAGTTGTCTTGGGCTGGAAAATTGTTTCACTTTCTCTTTTGCGGTTTCTACCATGACAGGATTTGTTTAGGGGCATTATTTAAAAGTTTTGGAGAAGTTTGGAGGAGAGCTCAGCTGAGTCCCTGCCTTCTCTCTGCCACCTTGGCTCTACCCCACAAGAAGCTAGAAATTCTAAAAGAGGGAGTGAATGTGGTCCAGACATAGCAGACAGCTTGTGCAAAGGCACTGAGATAGGAGATAGAATGTTGAGTTAGGAAACAGTCAATTTGGCTGAAAGATAGAAGCATGCAGGGAATGATATTGAAATAAATTTGAAGAAGGATATGGGAGATAGAAATTAAGAGATTCATAGGAGTTAATGGGTATCATGACAAACTACTATTTCTGGCTTAACTGAAGCAATGATGGGGAAATAAAGACTAATGAAATTATGATTATAAAGTAATTCATTTTAGCCTCACCACCCGATTTTAGTTCCATATTTAATTTCTTATGGGTCTTTTGCCCAGTTGATATTGGGTTGTATACAATGAAAAGCAAAAACAGCCCCTGCTCTCAAGGAGGGCCTACTATCTAATGTATTCTTTATCCACTCCCCATATCCAATCTGTCGCCAGGTCCTGTCAATTCTACCTTCATAACATCTCTCATAGGAGCTCTCTTCTCTCCTGCACTATTTTAATAGATTTCTTGTTGGTCTCCTTGTTACAAGTCTCTCTTCACTCCAGTCCATCCTCCACCAGGCATCAATGATCTTCCTAAAGCACAGGCTTGACCTTCCACTCTATAAACTCCAGTGGTTCCCTATTGTCACAGAATCAAATATATAAAAGTGTATATATATATGTATATAGTTTTTGCATGTAAAGCCCTTCATAACCTGGCTCCTTCCTATCTTTCTACTCTTTTTACTACCCCTCCAACCCACTCTCATGCTCTGTGATGCTGTGCCACTGTTCTCTTTGTTTCTTGCATAAGATACACCATCTCCCAACTCCAGGCGTTTTCACTGGCTGTCCTCCAGGCCTAGAATGTTCTGCCTCCTCAATTCCATCTCTTGGTTTTCCTGGCTTCTTTCAGATACCAACTAAAGTCCGACTAAAAAACTTTTCCCAATACCACTCAATTATAATGTTTCATGCGTTAATATCTCCAATTTATCTTATTTATAATTTGTTCATTGTTATTTACATGTTGTCTCCCCACTAGACTGTGAGCTCCTTGAGAGCAGTGACTATTTTTTTAACTTTTTTTGTAACCTTTGTGCTTAGTACAGAGACTAGCACATAGTAGGCACTTAAAAATGCTTGTTGATGAGTTGATTTCTGTTCCTATGCTTGATAAAAGTCACTGTCTGGTTTCTGTTCTGCCTATTGCCTTATTTTCATTAGAACATTTATTCAGGGCAGCTAGGTGGCGCAGTGGATAAAGCTCCGGCCTTGGAATCAGGACGACCTGAGTTCAAATCCAGTCTCAGACGCTTGATGCCTACTAGCAGTGTGACCTTGGGCAAGTCACTTAACCCTGATTGCCTCACCAAAAAAAAACAAAACATTTATTCACCTTACTCCTATCTCATCCTTCAGATAATCTTGAATCTTCACAAGGGACTTGGTGCAAAAAGTGGATGGAAACAGCCAACGACAGCTCAGGTGATTTCATCTTAGTGGGTTTCTCTGAACGACCTGAATTGGAATTGGTTCTCTCACTCTTTGTCTCCATGTTCTATACTATAACCCTGGGGGGTAACACTACCATCATCCTGCTCTCTCTCCTGGACTCCAGGCTCCACACTCCCATGTACTTCTTCCTCAGAAACCTTTCCTTTCTAGACCTTTGCTTCACCACTAGCATTGTCCCCCAGATGCTGGTGAACATCTGGGGAGGGAGCAAAAAGATCAGCTACTCTGGATGTATGGTCCAGTACTGGGTGGCCTTGGCTCTTGGCTCCACTGAATGTGTGCTCCTTGCTGTGATGGCTGTTGATCATTATGTTGCTGTCTGTTGGCCCCTACGTTATGCTATGATCATGCATCCACGCCTCTGCCACCTCTTAGGGGCTGCTTCCTGGACCGGTGGCTTTGCCAACTCCCTTCTACAGTCATCACTGGCCATGGCGTTGCCTCGATGTGGCAACCACAGAGTGGACCATTTCTTTTGTGAGCTGCTGGTCATTGTCAAACTTTCCTGTGTGGACACTGGTCCAACAGAGTCTAAGATGTTCGTTGCCCGTCTTATCATCCTTGCCATGCCTGTCTCCATCATCTTAACTTCACATGGGTGCATTGCTTGGGCAGTGGTGAAGATGCGTTCAGCTGACGGTAGGAAGAAGGCCTTTGGTACTTGTGCATCCCATCTGCTAGTAGTGTCACTTTTCTATGGGACCATTATGTTTGTGTATCTACAACCCAAAATCAATTACTCCCAGGACCAAGGGAAAGCCCTTGCAGTGCTCTATACAATTCTAGCTCCCACGCTTAACCCTCTGATCTATACCCTGAGGAATAAGGATGTGAAGAAAGCAGTAAGAAAAGTAATGGGGAAAGAGCAGGCATAGGGATACACAGAGTGTATAAGAAAAGATGGAACTGCTGCCTGAAAGCAGTCTGATGATTCATGGGGACAGACAGCATTTTTCTCCCTTTTCTGCTGACAGGAAGTTACTATGTATTATTCCTCAATTCCTGGAAATTTTACCTAATATTCTAGAATGGTAAGTATTTTCCTAGAAGTCATCTGACCCTTCCAAAAAGAAACCTCTGGCACCTCTCCCCCAACCCAATTATGGAATGTCACCATGTCTCAGTTAGGGCCCCTTACTCTTTTATCTCCTACCCAATTTCTGTGAACACATTTCTAAATTACCATTTCTGCTAATCAATGTAGATATACTGCTGATGATTCTTTCATTAGGTTTATTATTTGTCCTTAATGGTAATAGAACCATCATCGATATCATAATCAGTTTAATAATTAGCAACACCATTATTGTTATGATTAGAAAAAAATGTTTTAAGTACTTAGTTGTGTTTGACACTGTGTTTGGAATATGGACACTAATTTATTTATAATAGAGACTGACTAATTAGTGGAGTAGATAAATATGTATAAGACAGAGAGAAAACATTTAATGACACTGAATAAAAATGAATATATATAGTTACATTTTATCAATTTTCATTTATCAGTTTTTGTTTATTAATATTCATTCAGAAAATATTAATTGAGCACCAACTGCATGTAGAGTGCAATAGGAGAGGCAGAAGATGAGTCAGAGGTTAAAAAAGACATGGTCCCTTTCTTCATAGAGATTACTGTCTAGGAGAAAAATTAAGACGAGATTCTATAGACTGGGAAAGGAAAGAGGTAAGCAAGTCCCATGACTATAAAGCACATGACTAACCAACCAATTCTTCACATGAAAGTTTCATGAATGGAGAACTATTAGAATGATGAATAGACTATACACATACAAATATATGTATATGTATATTATACATAAATAGAAATAGAATCTAGTTGTACATATCAACAAGCAAATATTAAGCACTTACTACATCATCATTGAGAGATGTACAAAGAAAAGCAAAAATATCCCTTAAGCTCAAGGAGCTTATATTTTAATGAGGGAAATAAAATGGAAAGAAAGAAGTACATACAAGACACATAAAGAGAAGATGGGAGGTAACATTAGAGAAATTCATTTGCTCTGTAATTCCAAGGTGATGTTTAAGCATAGGACATAGTTGGAGGGCAACTAAGCAGCACAATGGATAGAGTGGACTTTGAATCAGGAAGACCTGAGTTTAAATCTAGCCTCAGAAACTTTCTAACTGTTTGACCTTGGACAAGTCACTTAACTTCTACTTGCCACTGAAGAAGGATATGGCAAACCACTCCAGTATCTTTGCCAAGAAAATTCCATAGATAGAGTCACAAAGAATCAGACATGACTGAATAACACCAACAATAAATAGCTTAAGAAAAAAAAAGATTAAAGGCTAGTATGTAAAATAGCCAGTCTGATATGGGTGACAGAAAAGTAATGAATCTTAATAGATCTTGAAGAAATTCTTTTCCACTGACTATTCAGTGCCCAAGAGTAATAAGTATATATACAAAGTATATATACAAAATTTCCTCCAAGTTGTATCATTATCCTATTCCCTTCCTCTTTTCCATAATCATGATTTTCTGACATCCAAATCAGAAGCTGGCATGGCATAAATTATCTATGAGAACTCTCCACGTGTTTATACAGAACAAGGGAATTTGAATTCCCTTATAAAAGTGTGGTCTCCTCCTATACTTAGTTTTGAAGGATTTAGAATGAAAGGAACTGGGTCCATATTCTGGTTCTGTTATTTACCACCCACAAAAGATAATATAAAATAGGATTGTACTCCATAGGTAGGAAGGATCTGGATTCAAATTTCACCTAGGACACTTACTGACTGTGACTGTTGACAAAACACTTAGCCTTATTAATCCTGAGTTTCCTAATGAAGAAGAAGAAGAAGAAGAAGAAGAAGAAGAAGAAGACATGCCTGTCATACTTGCATACTTGCCTCAGAGGGTTGTGAGTTATTATGAGAAAATCAAATGACATAATGCATATTAAAACAGTTGGCAATTCTGTTGAAAGGGCTATATCAACTACAAAAGTATTGTTATTTACACTCTCTTAAGTTTCTTCATCTGTTTAATAAAGTAATCACAACAACTTTACTCTAATGTCTCCACTAGCTTTAAATTCTAAGCTATTCTCTGTGTCCTATAAGGGAGTACAGAAGTACAGAAAAGTACAGAGTACAGAATCTTGGCTACACCCAAGGCCAGAAAAGTGTGTTCATTAATATTACAAGGTGGGAGAACACCTAACCAAATGACAAATACAATATTCTAATTATTACTATTTCAAGTAAAGGGAATATCTAGCCATAGGGAAAATATTATATTCTACTATCATAAATCATGGGCTTATCTGATTTAGAGCTGAAGAGACCATAGCGACTAATTAGTCACTTTCATTTTACAAATGAGGAGATGGAAGACCAGGTAAAGGAGAACAAGAAGCAAAGCTGGGAATCACAACTATGTCCTCTGACTCTGAATCCAGGCCTTTTTTCAGTACACTACTCCCTATTGTATGATCTTGGTTGAAGGGAAAAGTAACAACAACTGCATGATACAAAGAACTGAGGCAATGAATCCAAGGAGAATGGGGGTAAATGTAGTTAGGAGTCAGGGGGTTTGTTGATGAAACCAGTAATACATGGCCAAGACCAGATGAACATGCAACAAAGGAAAAACAAAAGAGAAGTCTGCAGAGCAACAGAAGTCCAAATAAAAACCACAGTGACACTAAAGTTATCAAGGAATTTAGCAGTCGTGACAAACAAATTTTGTGCTATCCTGTCTTTGGAGTTTATTGAGCTCTTTCTTTCAGTTATGTAGCAGCCACAATCTTCAAATATTTTAAAGTGTCAACACAACATGAAGGACCTGTTGTTAGAGCCTACAGAACTAAATTCAGAGAACTGACTTCTTCAGTCTTTCATTCTTCATCTGCTTGGATTGGAAACACCCACAAGAGACGGTTCTGGGACTCTCCATGTTGCAGCATTCAGCCCTGTATGGAGATTTTTCATTATTAAATGCCTGGAAGAAAAACTAACATCTATGGGCTGATGTTACAACAGAAGAGACCTATGTGAGATATAAATAGTTCTTAAAGGGATAGGAATGAAGAAAAAAAAGATGGTCTTCTGACATTTCAATCAGGAAGAAAAGGAATTATTGAGAGATCAAGCTAAGATGCAATAATAATAATCACTGAATTTTGTACTTCAAGGATTATGCAGAACTTTATATAAATTTTCTCATTTGACCCTCACAACCAATTGATATAGATTTAACCTCACAGTAGCATTGATAGCTACTTCCCTGTTCCCGTTCAGCAAAAAGATCTATACTCAACTTAGCAGTTATATGCATCCATATAATTAGGTGGAAGTACTGAGGAAATACTAGTTTCTCTGTGGCTCTCACAGAGTAGGTGAGCTTCTAATCCTCAATCTACTTCCTTCTGTGAGGCAGTACTGATTCACTATGTGTAGTATGCATTACTATAGATTTACCCAATAAAATCAGCTCTATAAGCCCCTCATTATAGCAAATCTTATCTCTTTCCTGAATTTTTTATGTACATTAAGCCTTAGTCACACGACTTCAGCATAATGGAGCCACTCCAAGTAAGTAATAAGAAAACTCAACAAGCAATTATATTTCAAAAAGAAACATAAAGGTGTAAGGAAGGCCTGATAACAGAGAATGAATATAAGAATATTATCTCCCAGAGGTGGAGCCAAGATGACTGTGTAAAAGCAGTGACTTGCTTGAGCTCTCCCCCAAGCTCCTTCAAATACCTGTAAAAAATGACTCTAAACAAACTCTAGAGCAGCAGAAGCCTCAAAAAGACATAGTGAAGCAAATTTCCAGGCCAAGACAACCTGGACGGTTGATAGGGAAGCTCTGTTGTACAAGGCTGAGAGAGGAACACAGTTCAGCATAGGCCAAGCAGGCAAAGATGGGGCCCCAGCAAACCCAGAGCAGGCCTCAGGGGACTGAATCACTGGCAGCAGTGGTGGTTTCCAGACTTCTCAATGCACAGACACCAAAGACAACTTAGGTCTGTGGGAAAGGTCTGTCGGACCTGGGTGAGAGAGGAGCATGATCTGGCCCCAGCCCTGGTGGAGCTCCAGGGTAGCAGTGGCTACTTCCAGAGCTCTCAGCCCATAGATGGTGGGGGGATTGAGCAACTCATCAAAGGAGGATTGCAGGGATCTCTTTGCTGGTGCTAATACAGGAATATCTTGCTTTTTCCATGCTTGGATCTGGGTCACAGTCCTGGGTGGCGGTCCTGGAGCAAGGAGGAGCACTGTTGTGGTGGAGCTTGTGGCAGTGGTGGAGAGGGAATTCTCCTCACAGTTCCAAGGCAGAAAAGAGTGTTTGTGGTCACTCACACACCAGAGCACAGGTCAAGAAAGGAGTAAACACCTTTCCTGTGATCATACCACCTTAGAAAAAACTGAAAATTTACAGGTCCCTAGAAGTATCTCTGAAAACAGCTGCAACAAAACCCCTGAAGCTTGGGACAGTACACCCTCCACAGTGTAAGTAGGGCTTTCCTTAACAAAGAATTGAAAAGTCAAGTAATTGGCTGGAAACATGAGCAAACAGCAGAAAAAAAACTCAGAAACTACTTTGGTGACAAAGAAGATCAAAACATACAACCAGAAGAAGACAACAAAGTCTAAACTGCTACATCCAAAGCCTCTGAGAAAAAATATGAATTGGTCAACAGCTTGCTAAAGGAGATCCAAAAAAATACTGAAGAAAATAACACCTTAAAAAATAGACTAACCCAAATGGCAAAAGAGGTCCAAAAAAGTCAATGAGGAGAAGAATGTCTTAAAAAGACGAATTGGTCAAATGGAAAAGGAGGTCCAAAGGCTCACTGAAGAAAATAATTCCTTAAAAATTAGAATGGAGCAAATGGAGGCTAATGACTCTATGAGAAATCAAGAAATTATAAAACAGAACCAAAAGAATAAAAAAGTAGAAGACAATGTGAAATATCTCATTTGAAAAAACAACTGACCTGGAAAGTAGATCCAGGAGAGATAATCAAAAAATTATTGGACTTCCTGAAAGCCATGATCAAAAAAAGAGCCTAGACAACAACTTTCAAGAAATTATCAAGGAAAACTGCCCTGATATTCTAGAACCAGAGGGTAAAATAGAAATTGAAAGAATCTACCAATCACCTCCTGAAAGAGATCCCCAAAGGAAAATTCCTAGGAATATTATAGCCAAATTCCAGAGTTCCCAGGTCAAGGAGAAAATATTGCAAGCAGCTAGAAAGAAACAATTCAAGTACCATGGAGTCACAGTCAGGATAACACAAGATTTAGCAGCTCCTACATTAAGGGATCAGAGGACTTGGAATGTGATATTCTGGAGGTTAAAGGGGCTAGGATTAAAACCAAGAATCACCTATCCAGCAAAACTGAGTATAATCCTTCTGGGGGAGCAGGGGGGAATGGACATTCAATGAAATAGAAGGCTTTCAAGCATTCTTGATGAAAAGATCAGAATTGAACAGAAAATTTGACTTTCAAATACAAGACTCAAGAAAATCAAGAAAAGGTAAAAAGGCAAGATAAGTTATAAGGGACTTATTAAAGTTGAACTGTTTACATTCCCACATGGAAAGATGATATTTATAACTCATGAGACTTTTCTCAGCATTAAGGTAGTTGGAGGGAATATATACATATTTATACACAAAGTGAGTTGAATATGAAGAGATAATATATAAAAATGAAATTAAAAGGTGAGAGAGGATTATACTGGGAGAACGAGAAAGGGAAACGTACAACAGGGTAAGTTATCTCACATAAAAGAAGCAAGAAAAAGCTTTTACAGTCGAAGGGAAGAGGGGGGAGGTGAAAGAGAATGAGTGAATCTTACTCTCACCAGATTTGGCTTAAGGAGGGAACAACATACACACTCACAAAAAAGGGTGAGGCAACTAGGTGGTGCAGTGGATAGAGTACCAGCTCTGGAGCCAGGAGGACCTGAGTTCAAATCTGGCCTCAGATGCTTGACACTTACTAGGTGTGCGACCCTGAGCAAGTCACTTAACCCCATTGCCTAACCCCAAAAAAACAAACAAACAAAAAAAAAAACATACACACTCAATTGGGTTTGGAAATATATCTTACCCTACAGGAAAATAGGGGGAAAAGAGATAAGAGAGGGGAGGATGATAGAAGGTAGATTGGGGGAGGGGGTAATCAGAAGCAAATACTTTTGAGGAAGGACAGGATCAAAGGAGAGAATAGAATAAATGTAGGGCAGGATAGGATAAGGGAAATATAGTTAGTCTTTCACAACATGACTATTATGGAAATGTTTTGCATGATTACACATGTATAACCTATATCAAATTGCTTGCATTCTAAATGAGGTTGGGTGGGGAGGGAGGAAGGGAGAGAATTTGGAATTCAAAGTTTTAAAAACGAATGTTAAAAATTGTTTTTACATGCAACTGGTAAATGAGATATACAGGCAATGGGGTATAGAAATCTATCCTACCCTACAGGAAAATAGAAGGGGAAAGGGATAAGAGAAGGGGAGGGGTGATAGAAGGGAGGGTAGATTGGGGGAAGGGGTATTCAGAATACACACTGTCTTGGGGTGGGAGAGGGGAGAGATGGGGAGAAAATTTAGAACTCAAAATCTCATGGAAGTGAATGTTGAAAACTAAAAATTAATTAATTAATTAAAAGGCAAAAAGAAAAAAGAAAAGAAACACTCATCATGGAGGGCACCTTGCGAAAATCCACAATGAGTCCTAAGAAAGTCTAGGATCAGCTTCCTTTTATTATGTATGTGGGGCAGGCTGAAAATGAGAAGCAAAAAAGAGACAACTAGAGGAAACTGGCAGCCAAGGGATAAGTCCCAATGACTTAGTCTTTTCAGGGGAACACTGAGCAGATGTAACAAATTTGGAATATTCTTGATTATATGGGATGACTCTCTGGAAGGAGAGAAAAGGAGGGATCCTGGGAAAAAAATAGATATTAAACAGAAGATAGTAATAAAAATGTACTTTTAAAAAAAAATGTTGTCTCCCATTAGGCTGTGAGCTCTTTGAGAGCAAGAACTGTTTTTTTGCCTTACTTTGTAACCTCAGTGCTTAGCACAATGCCCAGCACATAGCAGGTGATTAATAAATGTGCCTTGACTAACCTTTTAAGTCTTTAAGTTCTTTCTCTTTTCTTATTGCTGTCACTACCATTTTTTGTTCTATGTTCAAATGACAAGTGGTGACAGTGAGCTTCTTTGTTTTACTCCTATATCAAAGAAATTATTGTAACTCTGATACACTCAAGGTTTATAATAGCTGTATACAGAAGCCTCAAGGAGAGGGACAGATAAACAAGGACAAATACATAACAGAAGCAAAAAGTTGTCAAACTAGTGGCAGCAAGATTAAAAGTCAGAGTGTAATAAGACTGATTTAAAAAGACAGACAGAAAGAAAGAAAGAAAGAAAGAAAGAAAAAAAGAAAGAAAATTCATAAAAAAACAAAAGGGTATTTTTAGCAATTTACAAAACAACAGAAAAGAAGGTCAGAATAATCTTACAGCTTAGGGTTGATATTGATAATGGATGACAAAGAGAAAGCAGTACTATTTAACTTTTGATACACTTAGGCAAGAATTCTTTACCTGGGACACATGAGTTTGTTATTCTTTAATATTTTAATAAGTAAATTTTAAGATAATTTGTTTCCTTTGTAATCCAATGAATTTTATTTTGTGGCTTAAAAATATTATTTTGGGAAGGTCTCAATAGGCTTTACCCAAACTGTCAGAACAGTCTACAACCCAGAAAAGGTTAAAAAAAAAAAACACTTGGTTTAGAGAGCTATACTCGGAGTCAAGAAAAGCTGGGTTCCACTCCTACCTACTTATTAGATGTGTGATTCTGAGCATGTCACTTCTCTCTTCTCAGTAATCATTTAACTCATCTGTAAACTAGATGTAATAATACCACCTACTTTCACAGTATCGTAAGAATCAATTGATATAACATATATAAAGCACTTTTCAAATATCAAAGGGCTATATTATTATCTTGTCTATCAGTGAAAATGATTTCTTTAAATGGGAAGGTTGAAACAAATAGTTTAAAGATTGAATCACAAGATAGGCAAGGAGATTATATGCCTGAACAGAATTACTGTGTATGAGTTCAAGTTTTCAGGTTCAGAAGACCATATTCCAATGTATAGATCTAATATTCAGGTGAGATTTCACAGCAATTATCAATAATCTTTCTGAAGTCTTGAGAAAAGGAGAAAGAGGTAATAAAAGCCTGAACATAGACAAATATACTGATTTTCAAAAGGGAGTAAGGATAGATTCCAGAAATGATATACCAATATTCCAAATAATCTTGGATCTCATAAAAGTGTCCATTCTCTACTGTTGTATACATTGTAACCTAACTATGCCTATAAAACTCTTATCCATATCCTCTCAAAATGCATCACAAGGGACACACTCAAAATGACAGAGAAGTTCTCAAATCTCTTGAGATCATAAGGATATGAAGTCCAGAAATCGTTGTTATAGATTGATAAATTTGATATCATTGTCTCAAAAAATTTTAGAACAAATTTTTAAATGGATGGTTTGTGAGAATCTAGAAGATATTGTGGGACATTAATTCACTAAAACATGATATATCAAAAATAGTCACTTTCATTTTTATAAGATTACAAGATGGCAAAAATTAAAAGAAAGGAATATATGAATTGTGCTGATTCCAGTAAAATATTCCAGCAAAATATGATCTTGATATTCTTGTGAATGAAGTAGTGAAATATTGGCTGGATGTCTTAAATACTACATTAAATAGAGTAGTATACAAATAGTGCATTAAAAAGTAATACTAAATAGACTGATACCTAATGGAACAATAAGAATGTTGATTAATTGGTTAAGTTGGAGGGAGTTCTCAAATGAAGGGCTTCAAAGCCTCATTTTTGATCCTTACCCAAAATTTTCATGAATAATGAGCATCAGAACATTATGTTTTATTACTCAGGCAAGTCATGTTCACTTTTCTCTTTCTCTCAAGGCTCTGCTCCTGGCTTTCTCGATTTTTTTATTCACTGCACTTCTCACCTTTTCAGCTTTCTTTTATGTGTTGTCTTCTCCCATTAGAATGTAAGCTCCTTGAGGGAAGAAACTATCTTTCTTTTTGTTTGTATTTGCATTTCCAGGACTTGTCACAGTGTTGTTGTTGTTGTTGTTATTGTTGTTGTTCAGTCCTGTCAGATTCTTTGTGAGCATGGGGTTTTCTTGGCAAAGAAATTGGAGCAGTTTGCCATTTTCTTCTCCAGTGGATCCTTTTTTTCAGGCAAACAGGTCAAATGACTTGCCCAGGGTCACACAGCTAAGAAGTGTCTGAGGCTGGATTTGAACTCAACTCTTCCTGACTTCAGATGCAGTGTTCTATCCACTAGGCTACCTCACTACTCCCTAAACATAGTAAACACTTAATAAAAACTTGTTTACTTGACTTTTGACATGTTTCTAAAATGTATAGATGAGCTAGAGCTGGAATTATAACAGATAATAATTAAAATTTAACAAGTTCTTGACATACTGGACTAAAACAAAAATCAATAGTGAAGAATAGAAAGTTTTTCATTTAACTTAAAAATAAGGGGGACAGCTATATGGCCAATGGATAGAGCTCTGGCCTTGGAATCAGGAGGACCTGAGTTCAAATCTGACCTCAGACACTTGACACTTACTAGCTGTGTGACCCCAGGCAAGTCACTTTACCCAGATTGTCTCACCAAAAAAAAAACAAAAAAAAAGGGATGGGATTGTCTTACTTTGCTTCAGATGAAAAAAATCTAGAGATTTCAGCTAATCAAAAACTTAATCTGTTGCAACTAGCAAAATGTCCATAATTTGAGGTTAATAACAATTAATTATTAGATTAATAATAGCTCACATTTATGTAGAATTCTACAACTTATAAAATGCCTTCATCTCAATAGTTCTGTAAAGTTATTTATTCCCTTTTTATAGATAATGAAACTGAGACTCAGAAAAGTTAGATGACTTGTCCAAGTTCCCATGCATGGCAGGAGCTACATACAAACCCGCTCTTCTGACTCCAAGTCCAATAATCTGTTCCTGACATTATGTTGCCTCTAAGACATATAGGAGCAAAGTCACACAAAGTAATGAATCCAACTGTACTCTAGCCTGGTCATAACACACTTGTAGTATTTTATTCATTTCTTGTCCCCAGATTTTAAGAGGAATATTGACAAACTATAGGATGTCAGAAAAGTATGAGTCTGAAAACTATGCTATATGAGGAATGGTTTAAAGAACTGGAGATATTTAGCCTGGAGATGAAGCTTCAAGGAGATGTAATCATTGTCTTCAAATGTTTAACAGGTAACCAAACAGTCTTGCATTTTCCAGAACCAAGATTACAGAATTTAAAGCTAGACGGGCATTTAAAGATTGTGGACTGCAGATAAATGGATATATATGTGTGTGTATGTGTGTGTGTATGTGTGTGTGTGTGTTTATGTATGTACATATTGCATTTCAATATGCAAAGGAATTTCTGAACAGTTAGAGGTCCTAAATAATGGAATAAGTTGCCTTCAGTGGTTCTCAGTACACTATCATTGCAAGTATCAACTAAAACCTAGATGCCTATGAGCCAGGGATGCTATAGGAGAGATTTCTGAGTTGTTAGGAAGTTGATTTCTAAGGTGAGTCCAGCTTTAAAATTCTATGGTTATGGTGCCTACCTTATACTTCAACACTACTACAGGGTGATTGTGACGATTTAAGGACTTATTGAAAATGGACACATGCAAACTGCTAGATTTCAGTATCCTTAGGCAAAAGCTAAACCTATTGAATAAGAAATTAAAAGTCCAATTGATTGTCTGGATCATTTGTCTGCACCAGTGGTGTCAAGCTCAATTAGAAACCGAGACGATTAAAACGTACATAAGGATCCCTACTGCTGCACATTGATTTAGAAAACCACCTATCAACATTATCTATATTCTATTATATTTGTATTTACTTTCTTAAGTATTCTACAATTACATTTTAGTCTGGTTTGGGCTACACTCAGGAATGTTTCTAGCCATGTGATTGACACTGCTGGTCTAAACAATGCCAAAAATTTAGGTACTTTTTTGTATGCAAACACTTTTGTGATTGGTATCAAGTAGCAAAAGATGTCTGGAATAAACCATAATTACCATTATTGATAAATTTAGATCTGTTACTACCTTACAAATTATAAATCAATATATACCTTTTAAACAAGTAACTACATAAGAGAAATTTTAAGTTTCTTGTATAAACTTCTTTCTTGTTTTTCTTTGTATGTGGAAATCTTTGTGTTTGTTGATAATTGTTAGGCTTGAAAGCAAAAAAAAAAGAATTTATTTTTTTTAAAAAGGAAAAAAAGAAAAGAATGACATCTCTACCTTTATTCTGCACTTAAAATCACAGAATATGATTTCCAAATCTATTTGTTCAGTTCTAATATCTCTTCTGACACACTACTCTGAAATTGTAACTCCTCTCCTCCTACATATCTTGCTTTGCCAGGATCTAATAACCTATGTCAAGTAATCCAGGTTACTGAACACTAGAAAGTTTATGGCAGACAACTCTTACATCACCCTCTTAGATGATGACTTATGGGTAGCATGATACTGTGGGAGTCAGAGGACTTGGGTTCAAGTGCTGCTTTCAACAAGTCACTTAAGCTCTCTAGGTCCCAATTTCCTTATCTATAAAAGTGTTGGGGGGGGCGTGACTAAAGAGCTTCTATGGAACCATCCAGTTCTAAATACATGAAATTATGATCTAATTATTTCCAGCTTCTATAACTCACTAGGTTTGATCTTTCCCCATTACTTTCTTAATTGCCCTATTTATATCTTTATTTCTCAGTGTATATATCAAAGGGTTGAGGGTGGGAGCTATAATGGTATAGATAAGGGCCAGGACCTTGACTTGGCCTTGAGAATAATTGCTCTTGGGTTGAAGATACAATGACATGATAGTCCCATAGAACAATGAAACCACCATCAAGTGTGAGGCACAGGTCCCAAAAGCCTTCCTCTGTCCCTCAGCTGAGCGGATCTTTGCCACTACCCAAGCAATGCAGGCATACGAGGTGAGGATGATAGAGACAGGGATGGCCAGAATGATCAGGCGAGCAATGAACATTTTAGAGTCCATTGACCTAGTGTCCACACAAGATAGCTTGATAATAACAAGCAACTCACAAAGGAAATGGTCTACCTGGCAGTGGCCACATAATGGCAACACCATAGCCAAAGATGACTGAAGGAGTGAATTAACAAAGCCTGAGAACCAGGAAGCAGCTGCCAGGAGATGGCAGAGTAGAGGATGCATGATGGTGGTATAGCGCAGGGGCCAGCAGACAGCAACATAGCGGTCCACAGCCATCACAGCAAGAAGCATACATTCAGTAGATCCAAGAGCCAAAGCTACTGAGTATTGGACCAAGCAGCCAATATAACTGATTCTCTTATTATGCCCCCAGATGTTCATCAGCATTTGGGGGACAATGCTGGTTGTGAAACAGATGTCCAAGAAAGAGAGGTTTCTGAGGAAGAAGTACATAGGAGTGAGGAGCCGAGAGTCCAGAAAAGATAAGATGATAATGGTCATGTTGCCCATCAATGTAATGGTGTAGAACACAGAGACAAATAATGAAAAGATCAGCTCTAACTGAGGTTGGTCAGAAAAGCCCATTAAGATGAAATATCCTCCCGAACTTTCATTAACTTCCATCCTCTGATCATTTTTCACCTCCTGCAGTCAAATGAGTTTGTACCTACAAAATGTCTAAACAAATAGTTAAAAAGTAAAAATTTGATCAATTAGCTGGTTGGCATTATATGTGGTATCACTCTGTGGGTAAAACCCAGTTTTTACATAATGAAAAATGACAACGAGATCAAATATTCTCCCCCAGTGAAATTGACTGAATTATTTGATTTTGTAGAATTATATTTCCACTATCTTATAGTCACCAAGAGGACAAAACTTATGAAAGTTAAGTAACATGAACTGCTCTCTTTCCTTGAATTTGATTTGCCTTTTCTCAAATCAATAGGACTTCATGATACAAATATTGCTACCACAAAGCCTCGCTTTCCTGCTTGGGAAAATTAGGGATGTGAGGATTAGAAGCAGAAAACCAAGAAATCCAACATGAAGAGCCAGGTTGGAGGAATAGTCATCTGGTATCTCATAGAGGAGATTCTTGACCAGGTATGGGCCAGATGATATGGCTTCTGAAGTTCTTCCCAGCTCTGACATTCTGTGATTCAATTATTATGTCAATAAAGCAGTATATACATATTCCCTATTCAAGAAGATAGTGGAAGGGGGAAATGATAGCAAGAAGAGAAATGGTTGAGATAATGGATTAAGTAAATTATTAGAAGATGCTTGGCCAGCACTAACTTTAGTTAGTTCTAGGAAGGACATATTTACTGGTTTCAAGCACACCCTTCCCAACAATCATGCCAATGCATGCACATCAGAAGGGAGACATCCTAAAAGACTGTAACCATATAACCATGCTTATACATGTATACACAGATGCCTAACATTTCCATTGCTTACAATACAAGTAAACATAGGGGACCAGAAGAGAAAGAACTCAAAAACACGGTATAAAAGGCTTTATTTTGTTTCATTTTCCAAATAATCCTTGATATCCAAGAAGCATAAAGGATCCTCTTTCAGATAGTAACTAAATAATATATCCCTAGAAAGGCTACTGCTCCTTTGTTTTTTGGGAGCCTGCATCTTCTATTTTTGGAAATTCAAAAGGAATAAAAACAACTCACCCTCATATGCTGCCTCCAGATCCCAGGATTTAGGCCCCAGATACTGAAATGTTTCCTATTACCCCTTCCATGTCTGTTCAAAGTCCACGTAGTGAGAGAAAACTAAGAGTCTCTTGAATATAGCAGAAAAAGTAGAGTTTTGAGAGGGAAGTTTAAGGGGGTCATAGTGTGAATGCAATACCTGGCAGCAAAAGGCCCAGATTTCAAAAAAAACTCTAGTACCTACCAGCTTTGTGATCTTGGACAGATCATTTAACCTTTGTGAAACTCAGTTTCCTCTTCTGTAAAATGGGAGTAATAGCACTTTCATTATGTAGCTCACCAGGTTGTTCTGAGGAGCAATCAAGACAAAGAACACAAAGTTCTTTCTACAAAAAATATTATGCAGATGTCACTTATCATCATGTTAAATAATGCAAATCCAAACTTGTAGCTGACATTTTTTTTTCAGTCCCCATTTCCCCTGACATGCATGCAGCATTGTACACTTCTGACAACTCTTCCCTTTTTGAAGCTCTCTCTTTTACCAGATTTAATAACATCAATGCTCAAGGGTTGGGGGAGAGGGGGTGTCTCTTCCTAACTCACTAGCTATCCCTTCATCTCTTTCACTGCCTCTGCCATATGTTTTACTTTCCTAATTATAGATGGATCAAAAGGCTTAGTCCTAAACTCTCTGCCTTTCTCTATATTTGCTATCTCTACTAGTATTAATCCTGTCTTCAATTCTGGAGTCTACATAGATAATTCACAAATCTATGGCTCTAGCCCTCACAACTCCTACCCTCCCCCCACATTGGGGGATATCTCCAGTTAAATATCTCGCAGTCATTTCAGACTCAATATATCTAAAAACAGATATTTCCTCTGAAATAAGATCTTACTCTTGAATTCTCAATCTCTCACAATGACATTACGAGTTTCTGTCAACCACTCTCCAAAACCTGGAGTCATTCTTGAGTTCTCTTTCTCCTTCTACTATACCCAATCAATCACCAAATTAAGTCAATCCTTCATAATTCCCACTGGTTTCCCATATTTTCCATTATCACTAACACCATCTTAGTCATGCCCTGCTCTCTCATCACATTCTAGTGAAAATAATAAGTGCTTTAAAATATACTCACTGGTTAACTGATTAGAAGTGAAATGTGTAGCTATGCAGGGAGGGTGGAATTCTTTATTGGAAGTTCCCTATCCAATTCAGATAAAACCCATTTTGTTTTCAGTTACACTAAGTTCTAATCAACAGAAGTAAAGACAGAAATATGATAGAATCTAGGCTCTATGATGGCAGGAACCATCTTATTTAACCTTTATATCTTTCATGTGTCCCTTATTACCTATCACAGGTGTTTAACTTCATTTCTGCAGTCACTTTGTTCTCAAGTTTCCTACTCCTACCTCATTTGCAGAATATTTTCCTCTATAATTCCGTTCATTTCCTTAGCTACCAATTCCTTTGCAGACAACTGCCTACTCCAGTAATGGCCCATCTTCTAAACTACAAACTCATGTTTTCAACTGCCTGTGAATTATCTCTATCTATGCAAACCACTAGAGCATCAAATTCAACACATCCAAACTGGAATTTTGTTCCCTACCAAATCAGCTCTTTGCCCTGACTTCTGTTCCTCTCTTTGTCTCCAACATTTGCAACTTTGTCTTTGATTCTTCCTTCTTTCTGACCTCTCAGAAAGTTTTGTGCCTCCCTATTACCAGCCCTCAGGTAAGACTCATCAGAGTGGGGAAGCCAGAAACAGAGAAGTCTTTTGTTCCTACCCAGAGACTAAGAGTTTCAGACTCTGCCCAAAAGGGTCAAACCCAGGGTTCCCTAGACTAGCTTTTATAGGTCTTCAAGATTAGACACATGAGCACACAGAATAATTCTCTAATAAACTCCATTTTTTTCCTTCTGAAGCATTCCCCAAATACCCAAATCCCTTAGTGATCAATTAGCATTTAGCTTTTACAGGCCTAGAGAGGAAGTACAGAAAGAAATCCCTGAAGAGATGGAGTCTCTCTGCCTTCCCATGGAATTTCCCATTCATAATGAAAACATTTCAATTTATTCAGTTATTCTGCATACTTTACTTCCCATTACATGATAGACAAATTGAACAAAGGGGAAGGTAATAATTACTAACATTGAAGATAAAGCACCTCCCTTTTAAAAATCATTAATATTTAGTCGTTAGCATGTTTAATCTAATTCAAGAAGACATGATTATGTTAAAGTACAAATTCATCTGTTTAACTGCTTTAAATTTCATCATTATTTTATATAATTGTTCAGTTAATCTTATCATGAAGTCCACTTCATTTGCCTTCAGATATTTTTCCACTATACTCACCCTGTTTTCAATCAGTTTTCATCCCATCTCTTACAAAATGAATATCATGTTATGTTGTAGTCTTTTAAAATATGTTTTACATTTTCATATATTCATAACTTATATGAATGTTATTTCTTAAGGCCTCTAGAGGAAAATGCACATAGAATAGATTTTGTACAATCACATATGGCATGCAGTTGTTGAAAACCTGCCTTTTTATCGTTTACAACCTTACCCTCCATATTCTGTTCCATTGTACAATGGAAAGAGCACTGGCTCCGAAAGCAGAACACATGCATTCAAATGCCATCTCCTACACTTAGAACCTCATGTGACTTAGTCCTAACTGATAAAAAGAATACTAGACTGGGTTTTAGGCAAGGGTATGATAGTAAATTTTTAACAACCAGTTCACAAAAAATGTACACATGACAAACTTTTAAATTTAATCTCCATTATTAACATTTTCCCTATCACTTAAGTCTAGACTCTAGACCATCAACAAATTAAGAAATCAAACTTTGATTGGAGATGTTTGCTGACTTCCAAGGTGTAAATGTTCACACTAAAAATTTAACAATTGGCTAGATAGTGGTTAAAGCTGGCTCCAGAACACCTCTGGTTTTAGGTAAATAGTGATATGTATTTTAGTTTTTGTTTATATCACTAATCACCTGGAGAAATCATTCTACCTCTCTGGTATTCAATTTCTTTGCCTGTAAAATTGGATATTCTATTAAATGCTGGGAATACAATGATTTATCAAATATAATGACTGCCCTCAAAAAATCATCTATTAGAATAAATATGATGTCTGCTCAAGAAACCATAAAGCAAATTAGATAGTTAAGTGTGAAAGATAATTTCCTTGAAATGCGATGCAAGAGAGAACATCAAAATGAGCTCAGCTCATGAATCTGAGAGGACTTCTTCACCTCCACTCCAATGGAAGTTCCTCCAATTCGTAAGTTCCTTCCTAGTAACTCCATTTGAGGAAATACCCTTACTGGCCATTCTCATTTCAAGGAAAAGAGGAGAAAGAAGGGGAAGAGAATGGGAGAGGAGAAGAGATCCTTACCCACAGGAAAGAATTTGGCTCCACCATCCACACAGGAAAAAAAATAAGGAATGAAGATTATCTATTAAACATGCTGTTAATTAGAAAAGCTATAGTGTTTTCTATATGTGTTTGTGTGTATACATGTATGGACATATATCATCTGAAAATGGATTGATTTTGACTTCTACTCTGCCCATGTTTATTTCCTTAATTTGTTTTCTTAACATTCTTTTTTTTTGTAAATAGTATTCCATTTTTTCCAATTATGTGTAAAGATAGTTTTCAGCATTCATTTTTTATGAGATTTTGAGTTTCAAATTTTTTCTCCCTCCCATTCCCCCCAAGACAGCAGCAGTATGTTATATGTTATATATTTGCATATGCAATATGCATATACATATACAATCTGATATAGGTTAAACATGCAAACATATTTTC
>NW_020954009.1:0-3034 GCF_900497805.2 Vombatus ursinus
AGGAAAATGAGGGAAGGTGAGGCTTGAGAATGTGACTCCTTTCCCAACAAATGCCAATTACACAAACCCTATTTACATTATTATAATAATTATATTAATTTTAGTACCCATTATTTTACTCTTCCCCATTCCTATAATATTTTTCCATATTATTTCAAATTCCCTGTTTACTTCATTTTGTTCAGCACGCATCACTGTTCCACCATTTATAATCAACAGGTCACTCGATTTGTTTGTAGATTTTTAATAACAAAAAATGCAGTTGTGGATATTTTGTTTTATTGTCAACTGTTCCTTTGTCTTAATCCATTTTGGGACCTAGGCCAGTTCAGTGACTTTTCTCACTTAATTGCAAATTGTTTTTCAGAATATTTTGAAGAGCTTACAGCTACATCAACAGTATGTTAGTGTGCATGTCTTCTCATAGCCCATCCAAGATTTACTATTTACATTTAAAAAATTCTTTTTGTTAAGTAAAGGTACATTTTTTAAAAGTATAAAGTTAATATACTACCTGTCACAACCATAGCGTAGAATGGTTTTATTTCTGTTTTTGTAAATATGCATTATATGGCACTAGAAGTAGAAGGTCATTGGGAAGTAACTCTTGTGTCAATGCAATATACATTAATTGAACACAAATAAATGGTGATGGAGTTAATGTTACTTTTACCCTTTCCCCTCCCCTCACTCCAGGTATGTAACTTGTTTAAACAATTTGGATTAGGGCTACTGCAGTCAAATACAGTTTGTTCTCATCTTTAGCCTATCCTTTAAATAAATGTATATGTGTGTATGTATGTGTGTGTGTGCATGTATTCATGTATGTTACATACATATATAAATATATATATACATGCGCGCACACACACACACACATATATATGCATTCCATTTTTAAATTAAAGTAATTGAATATTCAAGTAATCTGTTGACTTGTAAGGATATTGTCAAGTTCTTCATTGGATTTCTAAATTTCTCTTTCAGCCATAGAAAATTGTACAGAAGTATGCCACATAGACCTGAGGTTTTTAATCTATTTATGGATTAATGGTGGCCAAAAATAGAAAATTCATATTCTAGTTACTGATTTTCTGGTGAGGAACTTTTCTGTTTTTTGACTAAGCTAATTCTCAAATAGTGGACTTGTTCTGTTGCCAAGCCTGAATGGGAAACCTTTCTAGTTCTATAGAGTTTGTGTTAAAAAAGCACACAATTAAGTCTCACCTCTGTGCCTTGATGATATATCAGAATATATACCCAATATAATAAATAGGGACAGAATGTGTTTTTTTTATAAGTCACAAACTTGACAATTCAGTGAATTTGTTATCTCATCAGATTTATGTATTGCTGCCACTGAATCACAATTCCATAATACTTTCTCCTTTTATATAATTCCCATCCATGTCCTTCCTTTATTTTTTAATTAAAAGTTTATTTTGTATACTTTCTTTCCCAAAGAGCTATTTCAATTTCTTTAATTTTTAAAAGTAATTTATTTATTTTTAACATTCATTTTAAAAAGTGAGTTCCAAGTTCTGACCCTCCATCCTTCTCCTTTCCCACTTATTGAGAAGGCAAGCAATATGGTATCATGTACACATGGAAAGTCATGCAAAACATTTTCTTATTAGCCATAGTGAAAAAATAAACAACAAAAAGCAAAAAAAAAAACAGACAAAGAAATTGAAAAAAAAAATATTCTTTAATCTGTATTCAAAGGTCATCAGATCTTTTTTCCGGAGGTGGATGGCATTTTATATCATGGATCCTTCATATTGTCTTCAATCATGGTATTCAAGTTAAGTCTTTCATAGTTAATTATCATTACAATATTGCATAATGTGTTCAAGTACAATGTTCTACTCACTTTACATTGAATCAGTTCATACAAGTTTTCCTAGGCTTTTTCTGAAACCATTTTGTTCATCATTTCTTAAAGAACAATAGCATTACATCACAATCATATACCATAACTTGTCCAACTATTCCCCAATTTATAGGCAGGCCACTAATTACAAATCTTTGTGACCACAAAAAAAAGAGTTGCTATATATGTTTTTATACATATAGGCCTTTTTTCCATTTTCTTTGATCTCTTTGGGATAAAGAATTAGTAGTGGTATTGCTTTGTCAAAGGTACACACTGTTTTATAATCCTTTGTACATAGTTCCAAATTGTTCTCCAGAGTGGTTGGACCAGTTCACAATTCTACCAGTAGTGCTTTAGTGTCCTTATTTTTCTACATCTCTTCCAGCAATTATCAGTTTCCTTTTCTGTTGAGTTAGCCAATCTGATAGGTGTGAGGCTGTACCTCACTGTTGTTTTAATTAGCATTTTTCTAATTATAATGATTTAGAATATCTATATGTGATTAGTAATAGCTTTGATATTTTTTTTCTTCTAAATATTGCTTATTCCTATCCTCTGAACATGTATCACTTGGGGAATGGCTTCTATTTTTATAAATTTGACTCACTTCCCTACATATTTGAGAAATGACACCTGTATCAGAGAACCTTGCTGTAAATTTTTCATTCCAAAGGGTTGCTTTTTTCCTAATTTTTACTGCATTGCTTTTGTTTATGTAAAACTTTTTGATATAATATAATCAAAATTATCCATTTTATTTCCCAAGATACCCTCTGTCTCTTGTTTGGTCATAAACTCTCCCCTTTTCCATGCATCTGACAGGTGAGTTTTTCCATAATCCCTAATTTGCTTATAACATCACTTTTTATGTATAAATCACACACTTATTTTAACTTTATTTTGGCATATAGGGTGAGATTTTGGCTTATGTCTCATTTCTGTCAAACTGCTCTCCATATTTCACAGCAATTTTTGTCCAATAGTAAATTCAAGTTCCAAAAAGTTTGATCTTTGAATTTATCAAATACTAGGTTACTATAATCATTTACTACTATGTATGGTATACCTAATCTGTCCCACTAATTTATCACTCTATTTCTTGACCAATACCAGATTATTTTGATTATTACTGCTTTGTAATATAGTTTGAAATCTGGT
>NW_020954009.1:3044-32042 GCF_900497805.2 Vombatus ursinus
CATCCCAGCAGAATCCACCCACACCATATATAAAATTCTTAGAAGTTACATGTATCAGGCTGACTTCAGAAAAACCTGGAAAGACTTGTATGGTCTGAATGCTGAGTGAAGTGAGCCAAACCAGGAGAACATTGTACACAGTAACAGCCACATTGTGCGATGACTAATACTGATAGATTTAACCCTTCTCAGGAATACAAGGATCTGAGACATCTCCAAAGGCCTCATAATGGAAAACGCTATCCATAAAGAAGAACTATGGAATTTCAATGCAGATTGAAACATACTATTTGCTATTTTTTTTCCTTCTGTTTTGTTTTGTTTCCTCTTTCTGGTAGTTTCTCCTGTTGGCTGTAATTCTTACTTACAACAGCACTAATGTGAAAATATGTTTAATAGGAATGTATATGCATAGCCTGTATCAGATTGTGCACTCTCTTGAGAAGGGAGGTGGGGAGGGAAAGGGAGAAAAATTTGAAGCTCAGTAGCTCATGGAAGTGAGTGTTGACAATTCAAAATAAATTAATTTTTAAAATCATCTTCCCATATAGCAACATAACCTTATTGAGTCCCTTATGATTTTTTTACATGTTTACATTTTTATGCTTCTCTTGAATCTTGTATTTGAAAGTATTCTTTTTTAAATTCAACACTAGTCTTTTCATGCTTGAAAGTTCTCTATTTTATTAAATGTCCATTTTGTCCCAGAAAAACCACACTCATTTTGCCGGGTAGGTTCTCTGTGGTTGTAAACCTAAGTTTTTGCCTTCTACAATATATTTCAAAACCTTTACTCCTTTAATGTGGTACCTCTTAAATCTTGTGTGATCGTGACTTGCTTCACAGTATTTGATTTTTTTCCCCTAGCTGCTTGATGTATTTTCTCTTTGACATGGTAGTTTTGAAATTTGGCTATAATATTCCTAAGAGTTTTATTTTGAAATCACTTTCAGGAAGTGATCAGAGAATTTTTTCAGTTTTTATTTCACCCTCTGGTGTTAGGGAATTGGGTTAGTTTCTCTTTATAATTTCTTGAAAAATGATGTCTAGACCCTTTCTTTTATCATGGCTACCCAATGTTTCTTAAATTATATCTCCTTGAGGACAGAACCAAGATGATGGAGTAAAAGCAGGGAGTCACTTGAGCTCTCCCCATAACCCCTCCAAATATCTGTAAAAAATGACCAAATAAATTCTAGAGCAGCAGAACCCACACAAAGACAGAGTGAAACAAATTTCTAGCCCAAAACAACCTGAAAGTTTGACAGGAAAGGTCTGTTGCACTAGGCCAAGAGAGGAGCACCATCAAGCACAACCCAAGGCAAAGGAGCTAGGATTAAAACCAAGAATTACCTACCCAGCAAAACTGAGCCAAAAAAAAAAATCAATGAGGCAGAAAAAATTACATTCAATGATGAAGAATAATTTAATGTATTCTTAAGGAAAAAAAGTGAGCTAAATAGAAAAATTGGCTTTCAAATACAAGATTCAAGAGAAGCATGAAAAGGTAAACAGGCAAGGGAAATCATAAGGGACTTACCAAAGTTGAACTGTTTACAATCCTACATGGAAAGGTGATATCTGTAACTCATGAGACCTTTCTCAGTATTAGGGTAGTTGGAGGGAATATATATAAACAGAGTGTACAGGGTGAGTTGAATATGAAGGGATGATATCTAAAGAATAAAATTAAGGGGTGAGAGAGGAATGTACTGGGAGAAAGAGAAAGGGAGAGGTGGACTGGGGTAAATTATCTCATATAAAAGAGTCAATAAAACGTTCTTACAGTGGAGAGGAAGAGAGGAAAGGTGAGAGGGAATAAGTGAACCTTATTCTCATCGGGTTTGGCTTAAGGAGGGAATAACATACACACTCAATTGAGTATGGAAATCTATCTTACCCTACAGGAAAGTTGGGGGGAGGGATTAGAGAGCTGGGTGATAGAAGGGAGGGAAGATTGGGGGAGAGAGTAATCAGAAGCAAACACTTTTGAGAAGGGACAGGGTCAAAGGAGAGAATAGAATAAATGGGGGGGTAGGATAGGATGGAGGGAAATATAGTTAGTCTTTCACAGCATGACAATAGTGGAAGTGTATTGCATAACTATATATGTATAACCTATATCGAATTGCTTGCCTTCTCAATGAGTGTGGTTGAGGAGGAAGGAAAGGAGAGAATTTGGAAATCAAAGTCTTAAAAACAAATATTAAAAATTGGTTTTATACACAACTGAGAAATAAGATATACAGGCAAAGGGTATAGAAATCTGTCTTGTCCTACAGGAAAATAGAAGGAGAAGGGGATAAGAGAAAGGGGTGGGTGTGATAGAAGGGAGGGCAGATTGAGGAAAGGAGTATTAAGAATGCATGCCCTCTTGTAGTGGGGGAAAGGGAGAGATGGGGAGAAAATTTGGTACTCAAAATCTTGTGGAAGTGAATGTTAAAAACTAAAAATAAATAATTAAATATATATCCTTGATGTATTTTCCAGGTCAGTTTTCTTTTCTTTTTTTCCAATGAGATATTTCATATTTTCTTCTATTTTTTCATTTTTTACTTTATTTTTTCTTGTTGTCTCATAGAGTCATTAGCTTCCATTTGCCCAATTCTAGTTTTTAAGTAACTATTTTTTTCTTTGAGCTTTGGTACCTCTTTTTCCCCTTTGACCAATTCTACTTTTTGAGAATTATTTTCATTAGTGAATATTTATAACTCATTTTTCAGTTAGTTTCAATTCTGGTTTTTAATGTATTATTTTTGTTTGTTATTTTTGTGTCTCTTTTACTAAACTGTTAATTGTCTTTTCATCATTTTCTTGCATAGCTCCCATTTATTTCCCCAATATTTCATCTACTACTCTTATTTGATAAAAATTTTTTTTCTGGGAATTCTTGTTGGGCTTGTGTCTGACTCACATATTTTTTCCACTTTGAGGTTTTGTTCGTAGCTGTTTATATTAAGGTTTTGTTTTGTTTGTTTGTTTGTTTTTGTTTATTTTTATTTTTATTTTTTGTAGATTGATCATTTTTCCAGACTCTTTTGTGAATTTAAACTTTATCTTAAAGATGACCTCTTTTTCTAGGGATTGGGAGTGGGGAAGGCACAATAGCCTAAAGATCAGGCTTTTTGCACTGCTGTGTTCAGAGCTACCTTTGCGGGTTTGGAATTTTTCAGTGTATTCAAGGTGATGTGATCTAAGCAGAGCTGCTCCCTTGTGTCTGAAAGTGATACTGCTCATCAAGATGTCTGCTCCCCTGCTATAGCAAGTACTGCTCTCCACCCTGGAACTCTGTCCCAAAATGAATATATGCAGTACAGTTGCCAAAAAGTGCCTTGTCCTACATCCAATGCTAGCATAGAGGTTCCCTCTACTTTTTTTCTGATCAGTTATCTAATGCCTTTAGTGTCTCTGGTTTTAAAGCTCTCTAAACTACTACCTCAAGGCCCATAGCTGGTGTTTCCACTACGAGGACTCTGGGCTAGCCCCCAGCTCTGTGTCATAGACCTCTCTTTATGACTTATCCTGAACTGGAAAAAATGTTTCACTGTTTTGTTGACTTTGACACTTCAGATTTTGATTTGAAGCATTGTTTTAAAGTTAGTCAAAGAGGAATGTTGAGAAAGTTCAGTGGCTTCCTTTACTTCTTCATCTTGCCACCAGCCCTGAAATTCTCATGTACTGACACATATCCTCCATACAGGATCTTCCCAAGGTTTCTAACACTTTCCTGAATTTTTAATAAAATTTTGAGAATTTTTTTCCCCACTAGTATAGTTTTGGTGTCTATTCTTTCTGCAACTCCCTGAACTTCTCCTCTGAGAATTTGGATGTTATACCAGTTGGTGCATATATGTTTAATAATCATATTACTTCATTGTCTATGGTGCCTTTTAGCAGGATGTAGTTTCCTTCCCTATCTCTTTTGATAAGATCTATTTTTGCTTTTGCTTTTTCTGAAATCGGGATTGCTACTATTGCTTTTTTTTTTTACTCCAGCTGAAGCATAATATATTCTACTCCAGACTTTTCCTTTTGCCCTGTGTGTTCCTCTGTTTCAATGTGTTTCCTGTAAACAACATATTGTAGGATTATGGTTTTTGATCCATTCTGCTATCCCCTTCCATTTAATGGGAGAGTTCATACCATTCACATTCACAGTTATGATTACTATCTATATCTTTGTCTCTATCCTATTTCCACTCTGTTTATGCTAGCTAGGGTTTTGCTTTTGATCACCACCTCCCTCAGTCCCACTTCCCTTCTATTAGCCCCCTCCCTTTTCTTCCCCTTTACCCTTACTACTTCTTCCCTCCCTTCTATCCCCCCAGTCTCTTCTTTTCCCTTTTCCCTCTTACAGCCTACAGGACAAGTTAGATTTTTATACCTAACTGATTATGTTATTCCCTTCTTGAGCCAAATCTAATGAGAGTAAGGTTCAAACAATGCTCATCTCTCTCCCTTCTTTCCCTCTACTGTAATAGGCTTTTGTGCCTTTTCCTGTAGTTTACCCTTGTCTGCCTTCTCCTTTCCTTTCCTCCTAGCACATTCCCTTAGTTAGATCAGATTAATCCACTTACTTAGATCCATTTAAGTCACCTAATTAGATTTTATCATTACATTAAAGTCAACTTATACACACTCCCTTTATGTATACCCCTTTAAAATGATGTAATGACAATACAGTTCTCAGGAGTTATATGTGTCATCTTCCCTTGTAGGGGTGTAAACAGTTTGTCCTTATTAATAGGATGTTATTGTTTGTTTGTTTGTTTTTCTGTCCCATTTACCTTTTTATATCACTCTTGAGTCTTGTATTTGAAGATCAAATTTTCTGTTGAGCTCTGATCTTTTTATCAGGAATGTTTGGAAGTCCCCTATTTTGTTGAATATCCATCTCCTCCCCTGAAAGATCATGCTCATTTTCACTGGGTAGTTTATCCTTGGTTGTAATCCAAGCTCGTTTGCCTTATGGAATACCATATTCCATGCCCTACCATTTAAATGTAGAAGCTGCAAGGTCCTGCATAATCCTGACTGTGATTCCATGATATTCAAATTACTTCTTTCTGGCTGCTTGCAGTGTCTTCTCTTTGACCTGGTAATTTTGGAATTTGGCTACTATATTTCTTGGCATTTTCAATTTGGGATCTCTCTCAGGAGGTAATCGGGGATTCTTTCTGTGCTTATCTTACCCTCTGGTTCTAACACCTCAGGACAGTTTTCCTTGATGATTTCCTAAAAGATGCTGTCTAGGTTCTTTTTTTATCATGATTTTCAGGTAGACTAATGATTTTTAAACTTTCTCTTTTGGACCTATTTTCCAGGTCAGTTGTTTTACCAATGAGATATTTTATGTTTTCATCTTTTTTTTATTCTTTTGTTTCCGTTTGACTGATTCTTACTCTTAGAGTCATTAGCTTCCACTTGCCCAATTTTAATTTTTAACAAATTGTTTTCTTCTATTAGATTTTGTACCGTCTTTTCCATTTGACCCATTTTATTTTTTAAGGAGTTGTTCTCCTCAGTAAGTTTTTGTGTCTCCTTTTCCATTTGGCCAATTCTGCTTTTTAAGGAGTTGTTTTATTCAGTGTACCTTTTTCCAGTTGGCCAATTGTATTTTTTAGGGACTTGTTTTCTTCAGTGTACTTTTTTTTCCCATTTGGCCAATTGTATTTTTAATGACTTGTTTTCTACAGTTAATTTTTTTCTTCCTTTTCCAAGTTATTGACTCTCTCTTGCATACCTCTTATTTCTTTTTCTCAATTTTTCTTCTACCTCTCTTATTTGACTTTTAAAATCCTTCTTGAGCTCTTCCAAGAAAGCTGTTTGTGCTTTAGACCAGTTCATATTCCTTTTTGAAGTTTCAGATGTGGGTTTGTTGACAATGTTGTCCTCTTCAGAATTTCTGCCGTGATCTTCACTGCCTCATAATAAGAATCTATGGTATGTTTCTTTTTGCTCATGGTGTTTGCTTATTTCCTGGCCTTTGAAAAAAAAATTGAGCTCTCCTGCTGGGGAGCAGGGGGCACTGACCCAAGCTTCTTGTGCTGGGAGACCAGGGCCTGGTCACTGGCTTTGTGTGCTGGGGCCTTCAATGCTAGAAGTTAGAGGCTGTAGGTTTCTGGCAGCTTACTTGGTATTGGGCTGGAATCAAAAACATGGGGGCTTTAAAGGTAAGGGTGGGGATTCTGGCCCCTGGAGGTTGCCTGCTCACCTGGGCCTTTAGCTCCTCTCTTTGGCTCTTTGCAGATGGATATTTCACTGCGGCAGGATATTTCTCCGCCTAGGACTTTCCCTCTTGGAGTTGTGCTTCCCAGAGTTTTGCTGACGCACCAGGAGACTTAATTGTCAGAGAACACCATGGCATGTGGTAGTTTTCTGAGCTGTTTTCCACTGGTTCCCCTGCCCATATTGAGGCACTCAGAGGTCCTGATATTGGTGCTTGCCTGCTCCACCACCTGTGGTTCAGAATCTCCCCCTGGTATGTTAAGGTGTGGCTTTCTACTAGCTTGCTGGCATGTCTCCCATTCTGCACTGCTCCCCTCCCCCAGGGCAAGAGGGTCCTTTCTCGTTAATCCCTCAAACTTCCTGGGCTACAGGACTGCTGCACCAACATCTTTCTGCCGGTTCAGCTGGTTCAGGGTTTTTCCTGTGGCGATATTTTCTGGGCTTTCAGAGCTTAATAATGAAGGGTGAGAGCGACTTACTTTTTACTCCACCCTCTTGGCTTCCGGAAGTGGAACCCAAGGATATTTTTAATGGGACTGTGATTTCACTGGTGTAAAACTTCTAGGGGAAGTTTCCTATTGTTGCAGACCACTAACTGTATTAAATTTATATTCTTAAAGCAGCAGCTGTACCTTTGGGAGTTCTCATCCTACAGACAATAGAGGATCAAACAACTGATCAGAAAGAGATTACAGCAGACCCTTTCTTAGCACTGGGGTGCAGCTGGTGCTGATCAGCAATTAGATTACTCATAAGCAGTCTTGGTTGCAGTACTAGGGCAGAGAGTTGCACTTGTGGTCAGTCAAAAGGGATCAGGGACTCTGGTCACAATTCCAGGCCTAAGAAGAGTACTAGTACTTGTGACTATAGGGGAGCAAAGGCCTTTTCTGGGTGAAGACCAGAGCACAGACCAGAAGAGCAGTAAACACACCTCTCCTAGGATAACACCACCTTGGAAGCACCAAAAACTTACAGACCTCCACAATTAACTCTGAAAACAGTAGCACAAAAAAGCATGAAGCTTGGCACATTGCCTCCTCACTCCCAGGTGAGTAGAGCCCAACTTCAATATAAAATTCAAAATGAAAAACTAGGTTGGGAAAATGAGCAAACAACAAAAAATAACTTGACCATAAAAAGATATAGGGTGGAAGGGAAGACCTAGAAGAAGACAACAATGTGAAAATGGCTACAAGCAAAACCGCAAAGAGAAATATTAATTGAACCCAAGGCCAGCAAGAATTTTCAGAAGACTTAAGGAAAGAAAATAGAAAGAGGAAAAATTGGAAAGAGAAATGAGAGTAATGCAAGAAAATTATGAAAAGAGAATTAACAATGGGGTAAAAGAGGCAAGAAAAATACTGAAGAAAATAACACCTTAAAAAAAAAACAGAATTAACCTAATGGTGAAAGAGTCGTAAAAATACACTGAAGAAAACAATTTTTTTTAAAAGCAGAATAGGCCACATGGAAAAGGAGGTAGAAAAATTCACTGGAGAAAAGTACTTCTTGAAAGGCGTAATTGGCCAAATGGAAAAAGACATATAAATGCTCATTGAAGAAAATAATTCCTTAAGAATTACATTTGGGCAACTGGAAGCTAATGACTCTATGAGACTTCAAGAAACGATAAAAACAAACTCAAAAGAATGAAAATAAAAAGAAAATGTGAAATATCTCATAAGGAAAAAAAAAGCTGCCCTAGAAAAAAGATAGAGGAGAGATTAATTTAAGAATACCTGAAATCCAAGACAAGAAATTTCAAGAAATTATCACTGAAAACTGCCCATATATCCTAGAACCAGAAAAATAGAAATCGAAAGAATCCACCCATCACCTCCTGAAAGAAAGCCCAAAAGGAAAACTCCTGGGAATATTATAGCAAACTTCCAGAGCTCCCAGCTTAAGGTGAAAATGTTGCAAGGAACCAGAAAGAAACAGTTCACATATTTTGGAGCCACAGTCAGGATCAGATCAAATTGATGTAGGATTGGAGTTCAGGTCTTCCAGACACTGAGGCCTGCTTTCTATTTACTTCTTCTAAAAGTGTGGATAGTTTGCAAAATAATCACACACATACAGAAACTAATTTCCTGAGGTCCTAAATGTTCTCCAAATAAAAAGGAGGAGAACAGAAAAGTCTATTTATTTTAATTTCTGTGTATTGAATATGTATCTGTTTCAAGTCAATCACCTTGTTCTCTGTTTCAATTCAATCACTTTGACTTTCTTATTCTTTTTTATTATCTATCATTTCAGTCTGTCCCATCACTAAGGACAATCTTTTTGCTCATTTTTTTTTTATTTAAAATTTCCATTTGGGTACATCTCAGAACTTGTTAGTTTTAGGTCACAAATATTTCTTAAGGGTAAATGAAGTATATTAAAGTTTATAGGAATTGTGTTTCTCTGACCTAGATAAGCAATATCTGTTGCAAGGTGAGAATATGTTTAAAATTAATCATAGACGTCTTGAGCCACAGACTTCATTATCATGTTTTCTGAATTTTTCAACTGATGTCATATTCTAAGGCATATGCATTTTCCACATCTTCTGTCATTTGAGTTTTTTTGTGATATTTTCAGCTGCTTCATTTACATCAGTTAGGGTACTTTTTGGCATCATATTATAACCTGACTTTTGAATATGCCTAATTTGCCTAATTTTGGAGCCTTCTGTGTCCCCTATCATATGTCTAACTGGAGAGGCTAAGCTGATCTCTCTTTCTCTCTCTCTCTCTCTCTCTCTGTCTCTCTCTGTCTCTCTCTGTCTCTCTCTCTGTCTCTCTTTTCTTCCACCTTTTGAGCTGTGCTCTTTTCAAGGACTCTGTGATTGTGCTTTCTAAGGTAGATATACTCCATTGTAGAAGCTCCACAGTGATATAATATCAATAAACATTGCTTTAAGTTCTCATTAGCCTGATGTCTACCATTCCTTAGAATTGACTCTTTCAATGAGGAAATAAAAATGAGGGTGATGGTGATGGCAATTCTTCAAGTTAAGGGTATTTATTGGAAACTTTTGGGCAGGCAGGTGGTAGAGTAAGTATAAGATTAGCCATAAAAATATTGCATACATACTCATAGATTATTTGGTTAAACAAACCCACACCAAATGGATAATTGAGAGAAAATTTTGTCAAGATTACCTGAACACTATATTGGTCTATTGCTAGGATCTAGCTGACAAAAGTAACTTCATATTTGACCCCTTGCTTAAGATTACCCTTGTGCTCAATAAACAGGAGGAGCAGGTTGCAATTCAAATCATCCATTAATTAACTGACCCTAAGGCCTTGCTCCCAATTAGTCTAAGAAATAACAATTAGATAGAAGGAAAGAGACCCAGAGATCTGGGCTCTACCTCAGAGTACTGTTGTACATATATCTCTAATCTCAGTGCCTTCTTAGTTCAAGCTTGATGTTTGGAACAACACAAAGCACTCCGTGAATCATTGAATAAAGGAAGTTTGCTTTGTCCAAACACAGCAATGACATACAGCAAGAATGTAATAGTACTTGGCTTCCCTTGATGTGGGTGCCGTCATCTCCATTTTGAAATGGATTTGTTCAGTACATCAACAGGATATAGTATTTTAAGTGGTCTCAGGCCCCTACCAAATCTAAGAGGCAACAACCGCACAAAGCTGAGACTTGTTATACACTCAAGCCTGGAATTTGCATCAGAAAATCTGGGGACAATCAGGTTTATGGGGGGAAGAAGCTTTATCAGAAAAATTGGGGCCAGTCACAGGTATACATTCCGCAGTACGCCTAAGTCGCTGCTTTTGCACCTGTGATACTGTAGGGCTAGGGAGCTAAAAGTATGCGTGCCTGTAAGTAATAAACACTCTAACTCCTTTTCTTTTCAGCACTTATATTGCTTCTTGGTACCACATCTACAATATCCTCACACAGAATTCAGAATCCAAATAATTCACCCCAATTCTATATATCTTTTTTTTTTTACACAATTGTGGTTAAATGACTTGCCCAGGGTCACACAGCTAGTAAGTGTCAAGTGTTTGGTCTGAGGCTGGATTTGAACTCAGGTCCTCCTGAGTTCAGGGCCGATGCTTTATCCACTGTGCAACCTAGCTGCCCCTTACATATCGTTCCTTGTTAGTCACTTTAGACTTCATCATGCCCTAGTATTAGATCTGCTTCCACTTCCAACCCTGATTATCATGTTTGTCCCTTCAGCTCCACAATCGAAGGCTGTATGTTACAATGGAAAAGAATGATGGATTTGCAATCAGAATACCTTGATTTGGATTTTCAGTGAGGTAGACAGATGCAATTGAACTTAAATAAACAACCAGAAATAAGACTGCCATGACATTCTCTCAGAAAGAAAGCCTCTCTGTGGATGTATCATTAGCAATAAATTACATAAAAGGATGAAAAGGACTCTTAACTTGCATCTTTTTTCTATCTTCTACCTTCCTCTGACCTAGTTATTCTGACTTCTGGGAGATCATGCAGAGAGGAAAGGCTAGTATGATCCAGAACCAGAAGGGGAGATGTAGACACCATGACCATCACTGATCAAAGGACAAGGTACCTTGAGGAGAGTTTCTAAGAATAGAAAATAGATGATGACCTAGGAGGAAGTTGTGAGGAAGAATGTTGTGTACTTGATGACCCTAACAACTTTTGTGAATTCCATTCAACTGGTTTCCTTTTAGTTCATGAGTCTAAGAGGAAGAGTGGAAGCCCCTTACCATCTTCTCCACTTTCCATTTTTAATCCAGGATTTTGAAATGGGGAGTGTGCACCCCCTTTGTTGATTTCCTTCTAAGAGTTATGGGCACGTGTGCTAGAAATTCCTTTCCTTGAACCCTAAAATCCGGGACCAAAACAGGAGGAGAGTTAAGGAATAGTTAGTGGCAAATGTTTCTATGTAGGTATATTAGACTTAGTTTTCTTTTCATTTTATTCTCTGTACATCAATCTGTGATCACAGGAGCCAAAATGTGGACACAAACTCTAGGCTCTTCTCCTCTTCACTTGTGTGCCTTCCTCAAATTTATGAATACTGACACTCATTTATAGATTGTAAAGATAAATAGAAAAGGGCCCAATCCTGAACCTCAGGATGCAACCAAAATTATGGAACCATGAAATGGATGAAGATGTAGCAAAGGACATTTAAGATCATCATCAGACCAGCAGCAAGTAGCACCATTAAAAACCAGAGAGGATAGATTATACAGGATAAAAAGGTGGCCAACAGGTTAAAATGCTACCAAAAAGTGGAAAAGGATGAGAACTGAAAAACAGCCATTATATTTGTCAATTAAGAGACCATTGGTAGCTCTTCTGTTTAGTCTTTAAAGCCTTCATTGTACATCAACCAACCCAATCACAGTCTATGATACAGCCAAAAGAATCTTCTCTCTGTTCCTCACATATGACACTCCTATCTCATTCTTAGATAGCACTCCCTCCTCAGTTCTGCCTCAAAGAATCTGTCATTTCCATACAGTTCAACTGTGATGTTCTACATGAAGCATATCCTGATCACCTCAACATCTAGTTCTCTCTCTTCCAGAATAAATTTTACTTATCTAGATTGGTGTTATTATCATTATATTTATACAAATACACACATACACACACACACACACACAAACACACACACTTATATATATATATATATATATATATATATATATTTATACTTCTTGACTCCTCTATTAGAATAAAAGTTCCTTGAGAATAGGGATTCTTTATATTTGTATCCGCGGTGCCCAGCAGAGTACTACGCACAAATTTTCATTAACATTGATTTTCGTAAAGCGGTTTTAGCTAAGTGTTGATGGGAGAAGTCAGATTGTAGAGAGCTTAGAAGACTATGAGAGGAGACAAATGGAAGAAATTAGGTACACAACTTTCCCAAGAGTTAGGATACTGCAAAGGTTTTTGTTGTTTGTTTGGTTGTTTTGTTTTGTTTTTCCAGTACTTTGGAATGGAGTTTGTCCATCTGGTGAATTGAACAGTTTAAAGGAAGGTAGGTGTTCTCTTGAAGCATCTATGAAATGAAATCGTCTTTTTATTTGTTTGGATTTCAGTTCTCTGGTAACCATTTCTGTTCTGTTCCCTCTTCTTTCCACCCTCGGACTCAAGATCATTCCCCTTGGTGGGGAAAATCTGAGCAAAAACCAATTTGCATATTTTAGCCTTATCTCCACCATTTATAATCATTGTCCTAACCATCTATTTAGCAATCCCTTCTCTGATTTTCCTACACCCCTTAAATTAGTGTTTAGAAGGCCCTTCCTGTTATCCTTAGCATTCGTTGCCAGCTATAAGTACTACTGTTGTAATTGTTCATTTGTTTCAGCTGTGTCCAACTCTTCATGACCCTATTTGGGGTTTTCTTGGCAAAAATGCTGGAGTAGTTTGCCATTTCCCTTTCTGGATCATTTTACAGATGAGAAAACTGAGGCAAATGGTTAAGTGACTTGCCCAGGGCCACATTGCTAGTAAGTGTCTGAGGCCAGATCTGAGCTCAGGTCTTCCTGATTCCAGACCCAGCACTCTATTCACTGTGCCACCTAATTGTCATAGCTACTGATGAGCTCTAAAATGACTGATAATTCTTAGGGAATCATATGATTCTTTGATTTTCATTCTGAGTTATCTGCTCTTCCATATTCTGGTTTCTTTTCTTTTTTTTTCCTGGTTCAAGATGGTTAGATTAAATATAAGCAGAGATTGTAGGGAAAATGATAGAATTTCAATGAATTCATGATTTGATGCTTTATGGTACTTTTACAAAACATACTAATTTATATACTTAATAAGATTATTTGCTTTTATTATGGATAGGAACAAATGGATTCTCTCAAGTGTGTCTTTATTGTTAAATATATCATATGAAATTCAAATATTGAAAAATCAAATATGTTACCTATGTGTAACATTACCAGTGTGTAGCAATGTTTTTAATGAAGATAGAACATCTTAATTTAAATATATGATTAGCCTTGACTGTAAAAAGTAAATAGAACTCTAATTGCCGATTTAATGTTCTCTGCTTAAGACATTAGCTAGTCTTTAATCTTTAGTTGTGTATGTGTATCGTGAGGCGTAGAGGAGAGTTATAATACTTCTTGTTTCCCCTGCTAATTTTAGGTTCTCCTACTGCCATCACTCCATAACCTCTTTTCCTCTGAGGTTCATTCAATCCAAATGTACCATCCAATAAAGACTCTGGAAACTGTTGTTCATCAGACTCTAAGACACTCTCTTTCCTCCTCAATGAGTTCAGCAATTCAGTCTATTTTTTCATGCCCAGTTCCTGCCCTCATACCAGGGTCATTAAATTTTGATACTCCCTCAAAAACCATAATCTCACAATTTGTCAATTTATTTATTTTCCATGAAATATTCCTAACCCCACCTCAATTACACATGGAGATGGTCTTATCCTTAATCTTACTGTTACCCATAGTGGTTCACTTTCATGTTTATACATTCTGAAATTTCTTTAATCATAATCTATTTTCATTCCATCCCTACCTCTGCCTTGCATTCTCTAACTCTGTTCTTAATCATCACAATGACCTTCAATCCTTTTACCCCTCTGATCTTTCCCAGGCTATCACCCCTTCTCTGACTAGACACTTTTCTTTTCCCTATCTTGAACCTTTGGTGAATCAGTTTAATTCTACTACTCTCTTCTCTCCACTCCTCTGCCCCTTTATCTTATCAAAGATCTTGCCTGGCCAAGCCTGAGTCTTGGATTACTACTGCTATCCACTGCCTTCCCTTCTATTTGTGTGTTACTGAAGGAATCTAGAGAAAATCATGGAACTATACTGACAGAGCCTACTAAAAATTAATGTTATATAATCTCAGCTGAGCTCTCACTAAGGCAATACAATCCTTTTACTCCTATTTAATTGATTTACTATCACACTCAATGCAGCACCTTTTTCAGACCTTTTCATCCTTCTTTGAATCTTCCAAAGGCTTTCTATCTTCCAACCTTCTCTGCTGAGAACTTTGTCTCACATTTCATTGAAAAAAAAAAGTAATTTGCTGAGAATTCCCTCTTCTCCTCAACAACTTAACATTGCTCAGATGACTTCTGCCACAATTTCATTCTTCACCAGTCTTTCACTTGTAAAGATGGCCTTTTTCTTTGTTATGACTAACCCCTCTACCAGAATAAGTGATTTTTTTTGCAAGGCAATTGGGGTTAAGTGACTTGCCCAAGGTCACATAGCTAATGAGTATCATGTGCCTGAGGCCTGATTTGAAGTCAGGTCCTATTAACTCCAGGGCTGGTGCTCTATCTACTGTGCCACCTAGCTGCCCCTAACATGAGTGATTTTATGCAGTTAGGTGGTGCAGTGGATAGAGCATGGGCTTGCAATCAAGAAGACTCATTTTCATGAGTTCAAATCCAGACTCAGACACTTACTAACTGTGTGAACCTGGGTAAGTAAGTCACTTAACCCTTTTTGCCTCAGTTCCTCCTCTGTAAAATGAGCCAGAAAAGGAAATGGCAAACCACTTCAGTATATTTGCTAAGAAAACCTCACAAGGAGTTATGAAGAATTGGAAATGACTCAACAAAATATTATTTTTTTATATACATACACAGTCATAGTCAAGGGTGAGAGTAAATCAGTTAGGGAGCTATTGAAAAAAAAAAAACTACATTGCTGGCCCAATTGAGATTTTATATTATTATATATCTATATCTATCTATCTATCTATCTTTACGTATGTGTACATGTATGTGTACTCATATATATGCATATATTCATTATCTATCTGTCTACATACAAAATAAATATATAATTATTAAATATAATTCAGTTAAAATGGTAAGTATTAGCAATTGGATGGATTAGCAAAAGCTTCCTATGGAAAGTGATGCCTGAATAGCCTCTTGAAGGAAGGAATTTGTGCATCAAAAATGCGATTGGTAGATAACATAACTGGTGCAAAGGCAAAGGAATGAAATTGGTTGTTGTTGTTGTTCAGTCAGACTCTTCGTGACTCCTTGTGAGGTTTTGTTGGCAAAGATGCTATCCTGGTTTGCCATTTCCTTCTCCAGCTCATTTTACAGATGAGGAAATTGAAACAAACAGTTAAGTGACTTGCTCAGGGCCACACAGCCAGTGAGTGTCTGAGGTCAGATTTGAATTTTCTAACTCCAGGCCCAGTACACTATTTACTGAGCTACCTAGCTGCATCACAGGAATGAAAGGTGGAGTACTAAATATGAAGGACGGAGAAGCCAATTTGGCTGTTCTGTAGAGTGTGAAAAGAGGAGCAATTGAAAATGAAGTTGCAAAGACAGGGTGGAGTCCACATAACCAAATGAACAAGTACAGGTTGAGGACAGTACAGCTAGTTTGCATTTCTGGTGCTATTTATTTTATTTTTATCTTTTTTTTTTATTTTAGGGATTTAAAAACTCAGTCTTCATTGACCATGTGACATAGCAGCTACAAAAGTGAGGATCGTCTTAGGCTGCATTAATAGAAGCATTAGGTCCCAAATGAGTTACATGGAGGTCCTGATGAACTCTGTCCTGGTCAGATTATGAATACTGTGTTTGGATTTGGGAAACCCTTTGTAGGAAGGACACTGACAGCCTGCAGAGGGTACAGTGGAATATAGTGACAGGTTGGTAATCACGCGATAAGAAAATCAGTTGACACAATGGTATGTTTTGCCTAGTAATTATGACACTTATTAAAGAGTGGGGTCAGGCAGGCATACTGGCTCTAATGAAGTATTTGAATGGATGACATGTGGAGAAGGGTGCTAGGTATTAGGAAAAGAACTAACAAATAGCATCGTCCCAAAGTCAAAGGGCTACCTTAGGACCTAGGTAGAGTCCCTCAAAGGAAGTCTTCATTAAAGCTTTGAAAGGATCTGTTTTAAATAAGATACTGGGGGGATGGGAGGGAGCAGCAGATAAACAGGATTCCTGTTCAGATATAGCTTAGATTAGTTGATCTCTGAAGACTCTCTAATTCTTTGTTTGTGTGTGATATTATAACATTTCAGGCTATTGAAAATTATAGCACTTCCACTTCTGGGCTATATATAAGTAAAAGAAAAATGTATCTTTACACTTTGGTTGTGTTTGCATGCATGGTGGCAGAATTGTTCCAAATATTTTTATTCTAACTTTTTAGTCAATATTTTTGGTCCACATAAACAGCAACATAATTAGAACAAGATATATTTCTGCATCTCTGCTAATTCTGCTTCTTTGTAGATGGATAGCCAAGGTTCAGCATGACTGGAATTCAAGGTTAGGATGACCCTTAAAAATCATCCTACTACTGTTGTAAAACTTTAATCAGGAACTACTCTTCCAAATATAGTGAAAAATGTTTTAACATTCTACCTTCACTTTTATCATTCTTGTCTTCCAGTAGAAGGCAAGGCATTTGATTGTGGTAATACTAATAATAATTTAAAAAGATATTTCCTTCATTTTTTCACTAACAAGATGGCCAAGTAGAAAATATGATAGATTTAAAGTTAGAGGTTGTGGGGCAGGTAGGTGACGCTGTATGTAGAGCACTGGTCCTGGAGTCAGGAGGACCTGAGTTCAAATGTGACCTCAGACACATAACACTCACTAGCTATGTGACTCTGGGCAAGTCACTTAACCCCAATTGCCTCACCAAGAAACAAACCAAAAAAATACCAAACTGCCTCTTTTGCAGATCGAAGCTTACTATTTGCCATTTTTTTTCTTCTGTTGTGTTTTGTTTCCTCTTTCTGGTGGTTCCTCCTATTGGTTCTAATTCTTCCTTACAACACGACTAATGTGAAAATATGTTTAATAGGAATGTATAGGTAAAGCCTATATCAGATCGCATGCCGTCCTGGGGAGTTAGGGGGAGAAAAATTTTAAACTCAAAAACTTATGGAAGTGATTGTTGACAAATCAAAATAAATTATTTTTTTTAAATGAGGCATCAGAGTAAGGCACATCTAGGAAAAAAAATTAGAGGTTGTTGTTTAGTCATTTCAGCCGTGTCCTACTCTTCATAACCTCATTTGGGGTTTTCTGGCAAAGATACTGGAGTGGTTTGCCATTTCCTTCTCCAGCTCATTTTACGGATGAGGAAACTGAGGCTAACAGGGTTAAGAGACTTTCCCAGAATCACACAGATAGTAAGTGTCTGAGACCAGATTTAAACTCAGAAAGATGAGTCTTCCTGACTCCAGGTCCAGCACCCTATCCACTGCCAAATAACTGCTCTGTCATATACTATATATATCATATAACCACTTTGGGCCTTTTTTTCCTCACATGCAATATGAAGAGAGTGGCATAAGATGATTTTCAATGACAAACCTTTACTAAATCTCATACTATGGTCAAGCATCTGTGTTAAGTGCTAGATACGCAAAGATAATTCCTGCTTTCAAGGAGTTTACATTCCTCTAAGAGATGCAACATGCCCATAATTAAGTATTAGGAAGACTATTTAAGAAGGAAGAAAGCCCAAAGCTAGATGACCCCCGTTAGAGCTGTCAAAGATGGATGCTTGCATGGGATTTACAGTTACATTAGGTGATCTCTAAGGTCACTCTCATTTTAAGACTCTTATTTATACTTTGTTCAGGCTAAGTCATAGGAGTCAGTAAGGGATAGAATGTTGAAGCCTAGACACAGATGCACTAAAGCACAGGACTGAGATATGTAGGGGACTTAAGAGTAAGTTAAAGAGACATTCAGAGAAATGGAAGAAAATAGGAAAGGGAAATCAAATGCCTGGTCATCTACTATAGAAGCAACTCAATTTTATTATTCACTACAAACACTTCTCACTATACTAAGATGTTTCCCTAGCAACATGATCCCACTAGGGTGATAAGAAGGGGATGGTAGTTTATATTTCTAGCCTTTTCTCTTAGTGGTACCTCCCCTTTCTATGAAATTGTTTCCAGGCATTTTGTAAGCCCTGCTGCAACATAAAATCCCCCATTATGTTGTTCATATAGATACAATATATATAATTTTGTATTTTATACTCCCCTTCCCCCAAACATGTAATGCTAAGCTAGGTATAGAGTAAGTGCTAAGGAATATATGTTGAATTTACATTTTACATTGTATGTATGGATAAAATGTCACAGGAGTGAAGCTCCAGATACCATGGGTGTTCTGAAGATAATAACTGGTTTTTAACTTAGTGATAGAACAAATAAATTAATAAGTAAGTGTGCGTGCGTGTGTGTGTGTGTATGTGTGTGTGTGTGTGTGTGTGTGTGTGTGATGACAGCTATCTCTAGGGCAGGGTGGGGAGAGAAAAAAAAGGGGGGAAAGAAATTAATATGAAAACTTTATTATAGATTTGAAAGGAATAGCAAGTTGTTTCATGTACAATCACCTTTTTTATTATACTATGTTATGGAAATGTTTGTTTTATTCCATGAATTAAAAATAAAATAAATTTTACAAAAATATTCTGAATAAATTGTCTCATTTTACTCTCAAAATGTCCCCAGTAAGTAGGTGCTCTTATTATCCACGTTTTATAAAGGAGGAAACTGACCTTAAGATAGGGTAAGTGATTTCCCCAGGGTCACACAGCTAGTTAATGTCAGAGGTGGGATTCAAACTCAGATCTTCCTGATGTCAAATCTAGCACTCTTTTCACCATGCTACACTTCCAATCTGTCCACTATGCCATATTTCTTCCCTGCTACAGAGAAATAGCAATAGCCAAAATGCTAAGTGAATTCAAGGGTTGGACCCAGCCAAAGACATCACAGCTAGCTTTTGAACCAACTGTCTCTAAACGACATATAAGCCAAAGGCAACATAATTCCATCAGTTGCCAAGGAAGAGTTTGAATCAATATGGCCTAGCTGCTGACTTCTGGGAAGGAATGACAGTGTATAAATCAACCAGTCATGCCAGAAGATAGAGCTGGGAAGCTTTTTTTTTTTTCTTTCACATTTGACATAACAAAAAGATAAGCTTTGCAGGATGGTAGTCTTTCATGTGTGAACATGTATGATATGTGCATGTGTATGGGTCTGCATCCTCAGGTTCCCCCTCTATAAATATTAACTAAATGACCACTTTAGACACGCTTGCTAACATTGACTAAAGTATATTTTCACTAAATTTCTTACCTTGGTATTATCGTTTTCTTATTGCCATATCTCATTATCCTATTGTCCTTTGTAATGAAATTGCTGAATTTATTCCAAATGCCTGTCCTTTGTAAATAACTACTATGTTATCTTCTTTTCCCCCTCACGATACTTGAATGTCAAGGATTCCCAGAAAATGTGTTGGTATTGCACAGTGGTGCCTCACATTTTAGAATTATACCTTCAATTCAGCGTTAGAGAGCTTCTTGCCTTCTCTGGCAGGCTAGCCGATTCAGGATGTCCAATGGAAAATTATAGCTATTCATCAACTAAGGCGAGGGAGTCATCTTTTATTGTAAAACCTTAGGCTCTTGGATGATTGTAAACTATAGCAGACAGAATTACTCCCATTGTACTCCTCAGGGGCTCCTTGCTTCTCAGAAAAGAAAAACAGAGATAGTAAAGTTTGTTTGTTTCTTAACCACTGACTACCAGGAGATTCCAAATACATTCTAGCACCAAGCCTGTCCTATACCTACACTGGGGTTTATTCAGAAAGTGCTAAAAAATTCCATGGAAAGTAGTTATCCTAGATAACATGACTAAAAATGTGGCCGAGACCATGGACTGAATTCTCATCATCGATTAAGATTGGTGAAGATAGGAGATGAGTCATTATGGCTAGTTTCTTACTAGAAGGGTGAGAAAGTCAAAGAGAGGTTGCTGTCAAATTCTGGGCTCAAATGGGGAAATTCATTAGGTAGTCTAACTTAGCAACAAAAACAACCATATATTGGTACTAGTCAACAATGAGAATAGAAGATAATTTTCATCACCTCTACTATCTTCCTGTGTTATTGATCTAATCTTTTTATTCCCTTAAACTGAAGAACAAAGAATTTCATTGTCTTAAGATAAATAGTTGAGTACATTATGGTTTAATGTTTCCCCTAATAACTCCTTTCTGTCTCCTCCCTATCACAACCCTCAATTTATAAAGTAACAAAAGTCCAGATGTGTGAGAACAGGTAAGTTGTATTAATTCAGCCCTATGTTTTTGCTGTTTTAATGGGCAGTCCCTCAAGAGGACTGCTATAAAGAGACAGGGATTTTTTCATTAGAATAGAGAAATTTCAAGTGAAGAACCTCCCTCTACTAATAGAGAAAGGTCTGGATCTTTTCTGTAAATTATACCCTTAGAGTGATGCCTAGAACACTGAGAGACTAAGTGATTTGCCCATGATCATATAGCCAGAATGTATCAGAGGTGGGTCTCTAATAATCCAGGTTTTGTTAGCTTTGAATCTAGCTCTCTTGTCACTATCCAATGCTACTTCTCTGTCATGTAATGAAAATAGTAAAATTATGAACACCCACTAATCTGGTCCTTTGAATTAAAGTTTTCCTTTTAAAATATTTGCTAATGTGTAGCAGCTAAGTAGAAGAATGCCTCAGATTTTTATTGGTGAGTCAAATATAATAATTACTGGAAATGTGTTTGTGTGAGTTTTTATTATAATGCCAAAGGCAGTAAGAGGTTTCATTTTATGGGATAGTCTATCATCTTACACTGTAGACGGTATGAAAGGAGTGGCAAAAACCATAATTATAATCACAAATAATCTGCTCTGGAGGGTGATTTGGCAAGGTCTTCGAAATTATATCAAAACTATACCTTGATACTTGGTAACTTCGTTTTGAAGGTGGAACTTAGTGGAAAATGTTGGAAAATATGGTTCAGTCCTAAGAATCAAAGAGATTAAATAATACCAAAGGTTCATAGAATGGCAACTAACCAATCTACCAACAAGCCTTTATTAAATACTTTCTATTTGTTAGTTATTATTCTAGAGACTAGAGACACAAAATCAAAACTGAAAAAAAAAACTGCCCTCAGAGAACTTACAATCTAAGCCAGAGGAAACCATACATATATTTAGAAGTGACCTGACTTCTACCCAATAGAGGGACATTTTTTTGAGGAACAGTCCCGTGGTTATGAGGGTTGCTTACTCAGAAGGATACGACACTCGATTGACTGAGGGGCCTCTGAGCTGACAGTCCATTCCTATCTAGATGGTCAAACACTTCAAGGAAGAAATTAAAATGGGATAAAGAGAGGTAAATGGGATCTTATGATCACAGCAGATGGGAGACCTCCCTGGAAATGTGGACGTGTGAGGAAGCTGCCCACTAACTTTGCCCCTCACCATGTCCCTTGATTCTCAATGCCTGCAATCCTGGATACTACATTCTCTTATTGTTTGAAGTGAGATGTTATCTCCCAGATGAAGATCTCATTTGTTCTTCTGTATTCTTTTGTCTATTCCAACCTGTATAGTTTACCTAATTTCTGCTCTCTGTTTAACTTAATAAAGAAATTTGCTAACTATTTGGTATAGTCTTTTGTGTAGCCAGGATTTGGCAAGCGAGAGGAGGCATGAGCAGCTAGGGGCATCAGGATAGGTTTCATATAGAAAGTGACAGGAACTGAGCTTTGAAGAAAACTATGAATTCTGAGAAAGGTACGGTATTCCAGACATGGAAGCCAGCAAAATCAAAGGTTCAAAGGCAAGAGATGACCTCTATTTGGAACAAATTACCACACGTCCTGTGGAGGGGAGCTTTGAGCAATAAGGCTGGAAATGTTTTTTAAACAGTTTTAAATGTTCTAAAGTAGAGTTCATATTTCATACCAGATTTACTAGGGAGCCACTAGAGTTTACTGGGTCTTAAACAGATTGTCTTATAGGTATATCAAACTAAGCAAATCCAAAATTGAACTCATTACCTTTCATTTTTTAATTATTTTAGGGGATTTAAAAATTGATCATTGATTTTCTCTCCATCTCAAATCTTCCTCTCTCCATGGTGGGGGGAGGGGAAACAGAACTTTGTAACGAATATGTTTAGTCAAGCAAAGTAAATTCTCATAGTGGACTTGTCAAAAATATGTTTCTCTTTCTTCATCTTGAGTCCATTTCTTCTATGTCAGGAGGTGGGTAGAAGTACACCATCATTGGTTGTAAGGTCCACAATTCTCCCACCTGGAGAACCCTGTACTTCCCTCATTACCACAGGGTGTTCTTTTGATACCAAAGGAAGAGGCCAAGGAGCTCCAGACTGACTATAAGTAGCAGTTTAATCAATTTGGGTTACTTCCCACTTGGAAAAGTATGATGGATCCCTGCCAAGGTATTAATTGTCCTTGGTATGGGGCAGCAGCCAAACAATTTAGTGGATCCCCATCAAGAACCCCAAAAATCCCCATGGTAATTATAGAAAATGGAGGAGGGGCTAGATCGTGCATCACTACTGATTGGTTAATATTTTTGGTTTTCTGCTTAGTAATGAGCTTGAGAGTTAAGCCAATGTTATGTCCAAACATAAGTTTGTATATCAATCATGTACTGGTCACATATAGGTCACAATATTCTTGTTTTGGCTTTCATAGATCATAGTATCTTAAGTTATGACTTGGTATCTAAAATAAAAATAAGTATCTAAGTTATGATTCTAAACAGGTCACCATGTTCAGGCTTCCACCTTTCACAGAGTTTAAAGTTTTATGGCTTTTCACTTATTGTTGCGTTTTGTGGCTTTTCCCCAACAGGAACCCTACATTGGTCCCCTGCAGTCATAGTTGATTATTGCACTAATGAGAAATCTTAATTTTTTTAAAGTTTTGTTTTGCTTTGATGGATCTTATTAACTCATTATTCTTCCCCCTCAAAAAAAACCCTTTTTTTCTCCTTTTCCAAACTTTTCTATTACTCTTAAGTTCACACACATTGTACTAATTACAGTACTACCCTCCCTATACTCCATGACCCCCTGGTTAGATCTGCTTACTGTTCTTGTATATGGTATGTCATATTCTGACTCACAACCGTTACACTGACTGCCCCCCATGCTTGAGATACTCTTCCTCTTTACCTCTGCTTCTTGACTTTCCTGGTGTCCTTTTCAAGATGTATCACATTCCAGCTTCTATAGGAAACTTCTCCTAGTCTCTCACAGTGGTAATCTTTTCCCTCTGATATTGCCTTCCATCTACATTGTAAATTGTTATTTGCATGTTGTCTCTTCCACCAGAATATGCTCTCTATGAGGGTAGGTATCATGATTTGACCCATCTTTTTATCCCTATCCCCATCACTTAGCTTAGTGTCCGACACATAGTAAACATTTAATAAATCCTTGAAGACTGACTGATGTTGTTTGGGAAGTGAGGTGAACATGCTCAAACCAACACTTTAGAGAAATCAGTGTGGCAGCTACATATGGAAAATGGATAGGAGTGGGGAGAGACTTCAGAAAGGGAGTTCAAATGGGAGAATAATTCAATAGGTCATTCAAGAGGTGGGGAGAGCCTGAATTGGTGTGACAGCTGCATAAGTAGAGAAAATGGAACGTTTCACAAGAAATGTGGTAGTGGAAGAGATAAGACAATAACTGAGAGGATTTCTAGGGTTCTAGGGTGAATGAGAATAACAAGTTGAGGATAGCATCAAGTTTGAGTTCAAATTTGTATTTATTTAGCTTGTGATGTTTAAGAAGATCAAGTTTAAAATTTTCCAGCAAGCAGTTGGTGATATAGGACTGGAAATCAGGATTGAGACTTGGACTTTAAATATACAACTGGGACTCCTTAGCAGAAAGATGATGATTACCTCTCAGACATCTCATGTCTAAATACACATAAATACATATGTACATATGCATATATTTGCACATATATATAAACATAATGCAAAATTCATTATTACAGATTTGTATGCATATATTCTACATATATACACATATTAAACTACGTATATATACACATATAAATAAAGGTAAAATACATTTGTACTTCTAACATATATATACACACACAGATAAAATGTAAAAGGCATATTGTAGACATGAATAAAGATATATATGATATATTCACATATGTGTGCAAGTAGACATTGATATTTATATATGTATTATACATATATGTATGTTTACTAAATACAAAAGTGTATGTTGTATAAAGTATCAATCAACTTCTAATTATTAACTCTTCTTGAAAGTTATTCATTTAGCATGATATATTATGTATAGTGTACATGTATAAAAATGGTGAACAACATACCTGGGAAAAAATGACTCAGAAAGGAAATGGTTGGTCACTACTATGAGCCCCTTTGAGTTATGGCAGAAAAGCAAGTCAGGTTTCTCCATGAGACTCTTTCAGGCCCTCTGCTACTGTCCCTAACTGACACGTTACCAAAATGGAGTCTTCCTACATGAGCATCAGAAAGGGGCCATTTCTGAACCTAGCATATATAAATCACTCTTTGTTCAGACACTTTAATAGCACAACTTATTTTTATATCAAGATACCAAAATATCATAGATATCCAGAAGCTTTTATCCAGGATTTTGGAAAAATAAAAGCCTTCCACTACCCATTGTAAGCACTTAATGTGCACTTGTTGACTTGACTTGACACAATAGGTCCTGAAGTCACAGAGAAGTATCTACCATGCTTACCACATCCCCACCACATTTATTATCTTTCATGACTGATGAAGATGATGCTTCTGATACCTAAAAATGTGGGCAGAGTACTGATAACTTTACCAACATACTAGCTCTCAGAAGTCCCTACTCCATTAACCACGGCTTCCAGGAACAAAGAGCAGTGTGGCTAACTTCATGATATAAGTTTTTGATGCTGTTTTATTCACCATTCAGAGTGTGACCTGCTAAGAGATCACATCAATTTGTACTCTAAAATTCAATTCAATCCAGTTCATCCTTTCAAGAATATACATAGATTTAAAAATTATCCACAAACATAAACATACTTACTTATCATCCTGAGACTCCCTTTGAATTCACTTAGCCCAGGTAAAATCTAGGCTCTAGACAGGAAAAAATTTTCATGTAGTTAACAACTATCTTGCTATTCATCCATTCATCCATCTCTCTCTCTCTCCCTCTCTCTCTCTCTCTTTCTCTCTCCCTCTCTCTCTCTCTCTCTCTTTTTCTCTCTCTCCCCCTATATACTTAGTTATTTTTTGGAGGCTAGTTCTCACTATCTCACTTAGATTGAAAGTGAAGCAGCTACTCATAGGTTGATTCCATAGGTTGCTGATTGGTACAGGGGATTTTTCCTACTCTGATTCTGACTTATCTAGTTTACTCCTCCTTAGGAAGTTAGGTGGTCCTATGCTATCAGGGGCTCACTATATTAATGCCATACTTATAGGGATGCCCAATCAGCTGAGCATACTGCAGGTTAAAATTTCCAAGCATAAGTGATCCACCAATCTCAACCTTTCAAGTAACAGGTATTACAGGCATGAGCCACCAAGCCTAACTTGAATTCTTATTAAAAGTTGGGGTTGGGGCAGCTAGGTGGAGCAGTGTATAGAGCACTGGGCATAGAGTCAGGAGGACCTGAGTTCAAATCCAGCCTCAGATCAGACACTTGACACTTACTAGCTATGTGATCCTGGGCAAGTCACTTAACCTCAATTGCCTCACCAAAAAAGTAAATAAATAAAAATAACAATAAAAGTTGGGAAGATTAACTGAACTGCATTAAGGACAAAGAGAATAAAATTTGATAGATGATATAAATTTGAAGTCACTGAAGGATATACTTTCAAGATATCGCAAGGAAAAAAATACCAAATAATTGGGGAAAATATCACAAATTGTATTATTTTTAACTAATGAGGAAACATTAGTAATTATCAAATTATCTACTTACATTTTGGTTTCTATAAAATACTTATGGTTTTTATAAAGTAGAACTCTTGGGATTTCTGGGAAAATGGTAAAATTAGATGTTTCCTAGTGATAGCTATCTCCCACCACCCAAATAATACGAAGAAAACTCCCAAGTTTAGGAAGCTTAATAAAAAACAAAATTATCATGTGAAGACTTTACCTGGCGGAATGATAGGATGAGAACAATCCTCCATCCTGGGCCATGACTGGTCGACTTGACTTTTGTCTTGCCACTGGACTTTGAAGACTCTGAAAGAGAGAATGAGACAGACAACTTTGTGTACCTCTGCCTTTTTTAAATCCAATTCATGCCCAAGTCAAGACATCACCCATGATGTCATTGGCCCTCTTCAAAAACAAAAGATAAGTAACAACACCCATTTTTCCACTGGGTTTACACAACTCAGAGAGAAATGTTAAAGTCTACAGATATTTGTTGTCATTCAGTCATGTCTAACTCTTTGTGACCCCATGGAACATATGGTCTGTTGAATTTTCTTGGCAAAGATACTGAAGTGGTTTGCCATTTCCTTTTCCAGTGGATTGAGGCAAAAAATGATTAAGTGACTTGCTTAGGATCATACAGCTAGTAAATGTTTGACACCAGATCTGAACTGAGGTCTTCCTGACTCCAGGCCCAGTGTTCTATCCACAGAGCCACCTAGCTGCCTCCTACAGATATTAGTGGGTTACCATTGATGTCTTATTGCAATTTATTCATTTTTTTCTTTTAATAACTTACAGCCTTTATGTTACTTGATGCTTATACATTTAAAATATTTTTCATTGTGTATGGAGATTTTACATATAATTCTGTTTCCCTATTTTTTTTTCAATTTTTATTGTTGTGTTTGAAAACGTAACTGTAGTTTATTTTTAGGCCCTAAAACGTGAAAGGTTTTTCTCCATTCTCCCCTTTTCATATTTTTCACAACCTCCCTTGGCCTCTGTTTTCTCATCCCTTTTCATAAATTCAGCATTTATTTAGTTCCTACTTTGTGCTCATACTCAAGATGTAAAACAAAAATAAGGTAGTTATTGCCCTTATGTAACTTACATTCTACTTTATGTGAAAGAAGGTGGTTGGACCTGATGGCATCTAAAGTCCCTCCCACATTTAAATGTAACAGACAAAAATTAAATCAGTTTGGAGTAAATCTCTCCATATATCCTTACTCAAAATCTTACATTATCAAAATAGAAATAAAACAAATTTGGAGATTGATTATCCTGTTAGTGTATTTTTCTTCATTTTACAAAGTGTTGTACAGAACATGTTTTAAAAATGTACACTTACTAGTCATTAGAGTTGGAAGTCACTTCAAGGAATGACATAGTCTAGCTCTCTTGCTTTTGATTGGTAAGACATTGTTACTGGAATTTTACAGAACAAGTGATCCATTCCAGTCCTACAGCTAATTAATGGTAAATTAAACCGAGAAGTTAAAAAAAAAAAAAGACTTCTTACCTACTTCTTTGAAACCGGACTCATACAACCTTACTTTGTAACCTTTTAAAAATTCCCTGGAATAATCAAAATAAAAACTCTTAATTTTGCAAAACCATTATATCCTGTTACCATGTTCTGTCCTGGTTTCAGAGAGCAGAGAATAACTCAGCCTCATATACAGCTACAAAATAATTGACCTATCTTTTCCTTCCCTATGAGTTGATTATACTATTACAATCCTTAATGCTATAGGTAAATGTGAGCATGAATCTTGCTAGAGCAACACATAGAAATGATTTACTTTCCATATGATTCATTACATGAGTATCGAGATGCGAATAACGTCTTATATTACAAGGGCTATATGGCCTATACACTGAATATCATATTTTAGGAACCCTGCATTCAGATCTTGACAGGTAAGTATGAGGAATTGAGTTAAATTCCTTTTTAAAATGCAAATGTATTCATAACTTTAAAGTCGGCATATAGACTCCACAACTGATTTAGATTCCTAGAGAGTTCACATTTTCCTACAAAGGCCTTTATGAAATTTTCATTCTTTTGTTGTTATTATTGTTGTTGTTTTTAAATTTCCCTTTTTGTTATTATACATTTACCAATCTTCCACAAACATGAATATTTCTCTATACTAAGAACAGAAAAAAAAAAAACTCCATAGAAAATCAAGAATCTCCAGTAGGTAAAGCTTTTTTATATACTTTGAATTTAACATGATCGTTACCACATTGCTCCTGCTTCTCTGATGATCTTTTTATTCATTTATTTCAAAACCATCACTGTACTTCATTTTGTACCCCCATAATTCCTCCCCAAAATAAAAGCTTTCTCTTGTAAGAAATCAATATAGCTACACCAAAATTTACAAATGGTGTCTGAAAACACATTTCATTCTCCATCTCTAATCTGTCATCTCACTATTAAGAAGCATGCTTCATCATTAGTCTTTATGATTCTGTTATTTCTCTGACTATCATTTGTAAGTCTGTTACAGTTGTATTCCTCTATTTGTTGCAATCATGGTATTGTTGCATCATTTTCCTCTTGGTTCTACTCCTTCACTCTATATCAGTTCATACAAGCCCTCCCAGATTTCTCTGAACACATCAATTTAATCCTATCTTTTGATACCATGTCATTCCATTACATTCATATAACATAATTTGTTCAAACATTCCCCACTTGATGGGCACCCATTTTGTTTCCTATCCTTTACTACAATAAAAAAGTCTTATTAGAAATACTATTTTACATGTGGATCCCTTTCATCTTTCTTTAATCTGATTGGTATATACACCAGTAAGTGATATCTTTAGATCAATAGGACTTGTGAGGGATTGTCTGATATTGGCCATGTGCCATGTTGGGGTTGTGGCAAGATGGGGAAGGGACAAGATATTAGGAAGTAACCGGAGCTCACGCTCCCGAGG
>NW_020954009.1:32052-36820 GCF_900497805.2 Vombatus ursinus
TTTTGTTCTCAATTTAATAAGGAAGATGATGATGATTCTAATATTCCTGTCACTTTTTTGATAGAGTTCAGATAGAAATACTCCACAGACAAAGCACTATCCTACTTTTTTTTTCTTTCTCCTTTGTATCAAACATTCTGGCAACTATTGCAAAGATGAATGTAACAGGAATGTTTTGTAGTAATAAAGAGAAAAAGATTAAGATATGTGGCCTCACCTGAAGGGAAACTTGGCACAACTCTATTAGGAGACAGAACAATATAGGTGACATATTTCATCTTATTCTATTTGACCCCAGCTGTATTTTAGTCCTCTTTATTTTAGGCATGACACACAGTTTCTTGCCCCAGTACCTCACTTCAACTCCCTTTTGAGCCCTCCTCTTCCTTCTTGACTGACCTAGTTCAGTGATTATTACTTTTTTCACATTTGAGGCAGGCCAAGCCTGGTATTCTGGGCAGAATCGCTGTAGCATGGGGAGGGAGGGAGGGAGGAGAGATTCCCTAATGTAGGGAAGGACCCCACTCAAAAAGCAGGCTATTAGGGAAAGCTAGGTGGCCCAGTGTAGAGCACTGGCCCTGGATTCAGGAGGACCTGAGTTCAAATGCGGCCTCAGACATATAACACTTACTAGCTGTGTGACCCTGGGCAAGTCATTTAACCCCATTGCCTAGCCAAAAAAAAAAAAGAAAAGAAAAAAAGAAAAAAAAAGCAAGCTATTTTCAGAGCTCTCACTCACCCTGTCCCTGTCCTATTTCATCTATCACCTGTTAGTTGCAAATAACTGGACTGAGTCAGTTTCATGCCTTTTGTTTTTAGGGTGGTAAGAGGGAGAGATAGTAGGTAATTTTGTATCAGAATCCATGGAATAATAGGGAAACCTAACAAGTGCTGGGAACAACTGTAGTCAGCTTGAACTATCTCCAATACCTCTGGTGTTTAGTGGGAGTGGAAAGTGCTGAGTGAGTACTTTAAGAATTCAAGGTTTTGAATACTAATTAATAAGGATTTTTTCCCCCAATTCAATCTTCTGTCTTCTTTCTCCTGAGAATTTAACTGTTTAAATATAAGATTCTACATCTTGTATATAAATCTATAGTTTGGAGTGTTGGAGAACTGAAGTGGTTTGGAAAAATTGCCTGATGTACCCATCTTACTGGTCCCATGACCCGAAAAAAATCACTAGTAAGTCTTTGAATATATTCAGCCCCAGCTTTCTCTTCAAAATCTTATTGCTTGAAGTCTCTTTCCTAGAGCAGACAAAGACATTTAAAAGTTTTGTTATTATTGTTATTATTATATTGTGATAAGTGTTATCTCATTCTCATCTTTTTTGATAGGGTTCAGATAGGAACTGTCTTGGTACATTTCCAGACTGCCACTATTCTTTTATATTTAATAATCTACTTATTGCTCAGATGAATGAAATAACCACTTTTTATTGTTGAACAAAAATATTAGTATGTCAGCTATTCACTCTGATCCATGAAAGAATCTTTTGAAGTTCAATTATAGTAGCAGACAGGATCACCAGAATTATATATACTTCTCCAACATAATTTTGATTTTCTCTGCTAGGTCTCTATAATTTGAAGGCTTTTCATTCCATATACCTTAGAGATGATTATGAGTATTTGATATGGTATCATTTACTAAAAAAAAAAATTTTACCTTTTTAATCACTCAACTCCATAACCAGGAAATAGTAGGGGATAGTTTGTTTTATGATAATAGTCCAAATTTAGTATTATTCATCATTTGAATTCTCCAGGATATTCTAAGATCACTCCATGATAATGAACTTTTGATGTATAGTCAATAGCTCATGTTTTGTTGGATAAATGATAAGTGTTAATTTTTTGCAACCATCAGATATGCATCACAAAGTTTATTTTTTTTCCCATTCCTTTGCATCATCTAGGTTGATATTAAATTTCTAGAGTAATGACTTAGTTCTGAATTGCCATCAAAAGTTCCTCCATTTACATAAACAAATCTGTATTATTCAGCAATTAGAAGCTCCTATGTATATACACACTTGTGCATATGTGAAAATATATGTACATGAGTGTATAATATTATATATTTTTGCCTGAGTACAAGCATATGTCAGCCAGAGAGGGTCTATTGATCACATGCTAGACATTACCTTTATGATAGACTACATCAATAAGCAAACCGTTTTCAGTTACAATTAACAAATCTAATGTCCTGACCCTGTGATCAGATTTAATTATGTATTGTTTGGTCAAGCCATATCTGATTATTTCAAAAGTATTTCTATAGGGGCAGCTAGGTGGTACACTTAGATAGAGCACTGGCCCTGAATTCAGGAGGACCTGAGTTCAAATCGGGCCTCAGACACATCACACTTACTAGCTGTGTCACTCCCGGGCAAGTCACTTAATCCCATTGCCTAGCCAAAAAAAAAAAATTTCTATAAATATTTTGACCTGTTTATCATATGGTTTAAGAATGTATTTCAACTTTTTTTTTCTTCTTTTCATCAAGGATATGTTAATCTTCTATAGTTGATTTATAGAAATGAACTTTGTCCTTAATTAGCATCATTCTGGTTTTTGTAGGATTCTTTTCAAATCTGTTATTGTTCATATTACAACTTGAACAGTATACATTTAAAATGGCATTGTATCAGTGCTAATTGCTGTAAAATGGTTTTCTAATTTATCTTTGATTTCAAGGTGTTATAAATCTCTTAATTTACTCATAACGGAAACTAAGCAATCTTGAGCAATCTAATTATTGCCATAATCCTTGGACTTAAAGTGACATCTTGTTACCAGTTTTAAGACTTTAGCTTCTATGTTTTCTTGGCAAAGATTATGAACTAGAGACATATCAAGTCAAAATAACTTCTACCATTGATGAAAGATTCTATTAATTAAATAAAATGATTAATGTTTTTCAGTAGTCATTTGTTTACTGATATCCTTGTACATCATGTGATTAATAAGATATTCTCTTTAATTTAAAAATCACACTTAATTCTATTTAGGGGAATTGATAATGAATTAATAATGATAAGCTGAAACTATCTTTCAGAAAAATGCCGTGCCTTAATAGTGGAATTTAAATAGAGAACAATTTTCTAGGTGAATGTCAATTGCTCTAATATTGTTTTCAGTATATTTCAGCTTATTTTTCATTTATAAGTCCTGAGTATAGAACAGAGGGAAAGGTTTTGTGCTAATAAGCAATTTTTTTTTGAAGAATTAATTGAGCTCTTGTCTCTCCCATCTTCTGTTGCTGCCGCCATAATGGACACCGGCTGAGTGCAGCCCATCAAACTGACTCAGGTCACCAAGGTGCTGGGCAGGACCGGTTCTCAAGGCTAGTGCACCCAGGTGCACCTGGAGTTCATGGACAATGTGAGCTGCTCCATCATCCGCAACGTGAAGGGCCCCATGCTGAAGGGGGACATACTCACCCTGCTGGAGTGGGAGTGTGAGGCCCAGAGGCTGCTGATTGTAGAAGGACTGCTAAGGGATGTGTACAATAAAGAGTTTTGTCTAAAAAAAAAAAAGAATTAATTGAGTACTCAGAATTTTCCTGGCTTGATAAAGTCATTTTTTTTTCTTTTAAAAAGTTTATTTTGTCATAAGCATTCATGAGGAGTAGTGAGATTTCGGTTTTTCATACCCAGATCATTGTCAAGCCTCAGCAATTCTTTATTCCAATGATCTTTTCCAGTTGCGTAGTCAGAATTTGAAATGCAAGCTTATTTTTAACCCTAGACCTTGGAACTTTGCCATTACAATGAAACAACTTCTTGTTATCAAAGTTGAGTATTTTTCAATCATCTTGCTTAGTGGCTTTTTTTTTTCCTGCTTGGATAGTAGCCAGGAGTGTAGTTCTTCTTTCTTTTTTTGTTTTGTTTAGTTTGTTTTTATTATTTATTTATTTTTAGTTTTCAACATTATCTCCACAAGATCTTGAGTTCCAAATTCTCTCCCTATCTCACCCCTCCCGTCATCCCAAGATAGCACGCATTCTGAATGCCCTTTACCCTAATCAGCCCTTTGTTCAGTCATCCCCCTTCTTTTATCTCCTTCCCCTTCTATTTTCTTGTAGGACAGGATAGATTTCTACACCCCATTGCCTGTATATCTTATTGTCCATTTGCATGTAAAAACAATTTTTAACATTTATTTTTAAAGATTTGGGTTCCAAATTCTCTCCCTTCTTCCATCCCAACTCACCCTCATTGAGAAGGGGAACAACTCGATGCAGGTTATACATGTGTAGTCATGAAAAATACTTCCACAGTAGTCATGTGAAAAACTAACTATATTTCCCTTCTTCGTATCCCAGACCCCATTTATTCTATTATCTCTTTTCACCCTGTCTCTCCTCAGACATTTGCTTCTGATTACTCCCTCCCCCAATCTGCCCTCCCTTCTCTCATCCCCACCTTATTACCTTCCCACTATTTTCCTGTAGTGTAAAATAGATTTCCATGCCCAAATGAGTATGTATGTTATTCCCTCCTTAAGCCAAATCCAATGAGAATAAGATTCACTCATTCCTTCTCACCTCTCACCACTTCCCCTCCACTGTAAAAGCTTTTTCTTGTCTGTTTTATGTGAGATAATTTACCCCATTCTATCTCTCCCTTTCTCTTTCTCCCACTACAAACCTCTCTCACCTCTTAATTTTATTTTTTAGATATCACCCTTTCATCTTCAACTCACCCTGTGCCCTCTATCTATCTATCTATCTATCTATCTATCTATCTATCTATCTATCT
>NW_020954009.1:36830-43138 GCF_900497805.2 Vombatus ursinus
TATCTATCTATCTATCTATCTATCTTTCTACATATATATTTTCCCTTTCTACCCCCCTCATACTGATAAAGGTTTCATGAGTTACAAACATCGTTTTTCCATGTAGGAATGTGAACAGTTCAACTTCAATAACTCCCTTAAGATTTCTCTTTCTTATTTACCTTTTCAATGCTTCTCTTGAATCTTGCATTTGAAAGTCAAATTTTCTATTCAGCTCTGGTCTTTTCATCAAGAATACTTGAGAGAGGGTGGAGCCAAGATGGTGGAGTAAAAGCAGTGACTTGTTTGAACTCTCCCCCAAACCCCTCCAAATACCAGTAAAAAAATGGCTCTAAACAAATTCTAGAGCAGCAGAACTCACAAAAAGACAGGGTGAAACAAATTTCCAGCCCAAGACAACCTGGATGGTTGATTAGAAAGGTCTATCATACAGGTCTGGGAGAGAAATGCAGTTCAGCATGGGCCATGCAGGCTGTGGAGGCAAAGATCAGCCCTCAGTGAACCTGGAGCAGGCCTCAGGAGAAAATATTGCAAGCAGCCGGAAAGAAACAATTCAAGTATTGTGGAAACACAATCAGGATAACACAGGATTTAGCAGCTTCTACATTAAGGGACTGGAGGGCTTGGAAAATGATATTCCAGAGGGCAAAGGAGATAGGATTACAACCAAAAATCATCTACTGGCAAAACTGAGTATAGTGCTTCAAGGAAAAAAATGGACATTCAGTGAAATAGAGGACTTTCAAGCATTCCTGAGGAAAACATCAGAGCTGAATATAAAATTGACTTTCAAATACAAGACTCAAGAGAAGCATGAAGAGGTAAACAGGAGAGAGAAATTATGAGGGACTTACTAAGGTTGAAATGTCTACATTCCTACATGGAAAAATGATATTTGTAACTCATGAGACCTTTGTCAGTATTAGAGCAGTTGGAGGGGAAAAAAAATTATACTTGTAGATAGATTGATAGATAGAGGGCACAGGGTGAGTTGAAGATGAAGGGGTGATATCTGGAGAATAAAATTAAGGGGTGAGAGAGGATTATACTGGGAGAAGGCGAAAGGGCGAGGTAGAACACGGTAAATTATCTCACATAAAACAGATAAGAAAAGGCTTTTACAGAGGAGGAGAAGTGGGGGAAGGTAAGACGGAATGAGTGAATCTTATTCTCATTGGATTTGGCTTAAGGAGGCAATAACATACACACTCAGTTGGGTATGGAAAGCTATCTTACTCTACAGGAAAAGGGGGGAAGGGGATAAGAGAGTGGGGGGATCGTAGAGGGGAAGGTTGAGTGGTGGAGGGGGTAATCAGAAGCAAACACTTCTGAGGAGGGCCAAGGTCAAAAGAGAGAATAGAATAAATGGGGCATGGGATAGGATGAAGGGAAATATAATTAGTTTTCCACGGCATGACTAATATGGAAGTGTTTTGCATGACTTCACAAGTATAACCTGTATTGAGCTGCTTGCCTTCTCAATGAGGGTGGGTGGGGATGGAAGAAGGGAGAGAATTTGGAACCCAAAGCTTTAAAAACAAATGTTAAAAAATTGTTTTCACATGCAACTGGTAAATAAGATATACAGTCAATGGGGTATAGCAATCTATCCTGCCCTACAGGAAAATAGAAGAGGAAGGGGATAAGAGAAGGGGAGGAGATAGATGGGAGGGCAGATTAGAGGAAAGGGTATTCAGAATGCATGCTGTCTTGGGGATGGGGGAAAGACGAGACAGGGAGAAAATTTGGAATTCAAAATCTTGTGGAAATGAATGTTGAAAACTAAAAATAAATAAATTAATGAATCTTAAAAAAAAATAATACTCTAGATAGACAAGTCATGGAATACCAGAGACTAAATAACTGAAGTTACAAATCACACAAAAGGTAATGGTGGGTGTGAGTAGGATGCAATAGATTACTGAGAAAGAATTATTTAGGAGAAGAAAGCCTTGTAGGAAGTCATCAGTGGCTAAAAAAAAGGTAGGTTGTTATGTAATGAGAACTAGGACAACCCATGGGTTCCATTGGTATCTACACAGTTTCAAAAATATCTAGGGGAAGGAACCTTAAGCATGTTGGGTGGGAACCTGGTAAAAGATTTATGGGAGGATATAGACAAGATTAGTATAGGAAAAGAAAGTATGAATGGGTGGCATAAACAATGCTGGTTGGACTGCCTACAAAAATTCAATAAAAATGTATTAAGTACCTAAAAAGTATTTAATATACAATGTAATTTAGAGCTTTTGAGGGCAAAAGTTATTTTAGTTATTGCAAGCAATTAGTGAATAAATCTAAAAGAATATTTTTAAAAAATTAAAAATAAAAGAAAAGAATGCTTGAAAATTCTCTATTTCACTGAATATCCATTTTTTCCCTTGAAGGATTATATTCAGTTTTGCTGGGTAGGTGTATTCTTGGTTGTAATCCTATCTCTTTTGCCCTCTGAAACATCATATTCCAAACCCTCCAGTCCCTTAATGTAGAAACTGCTAAATCTTGCATTAACTTGATTGTATTTCCACAATACATGAATTGTTTCTTTCTGGCTGCTTGCATTGTTTTTTCCTTGACCTGGGAACTCTGGAATTTGACTATAATATTCCCAGGAGTTTTCTTTTGGGGATCACTTTCAGGAGGTGATTGGTGGATTCTCTCCATTTCTATTTTACCCTCTGGTTCTAGAATATCAGGGCAATTTTCCTTGATAATTTCTTGAAAGATGATGTCTAGGCTCTTTTTTTGATCATAACTTTCAGGTAGTACAATAATTTTAAATGATCTCTCCTGGATCTATTTTCCAGGTCAGTTGTTTATCCAGTGAGATATTTCACACTGTCTTCTATTTTTTTTTTCATTCTTTCGGTTTTGTTTTACAATTTCTTGATTTCTCATAAAGTCATTAGCTTCCATTTGCTCCATTCTAATTTTTAAGGAAGTATTTTCTTCATTGAGCTTTTGGACTTCTTTTTCTATTTGGTCAATTATGTTTTTGAAGGCATTCTTCTCCTCATTGGCTTTTTGAACCTCTTTTGCCATTTGGGTTAGGCTATTTTTAAGGTGTTATTTTCTTCAGTATTTTTTTGGGTCTCCTTTAGCAAGCTGTTGACTAGTTTTTCATGATTTTTTTTGTATCACTCTCATTTCTCTTCCCAATTTTTCCTCTACTTCTCTTAATTGCTTCTCAAATTCCTTTTTGAGCTCTTCCATGGCCTGGAACTGATTCATATTTTTCTTGGAGGCTTTGGATATGGGAGTGCTGCACAATAGACCTTTCCAATCAACAAACCACGTTTTTTTGGGCTGGAAATTTGTTTCACTCTGTGTTTTTGTGAGTTCTGCTGCTTTAGGGGTTTAGGGGAGAGCTCAAGAAAGTCACTGCTTTTACTCCACCATCTTGGCTCCACCCCCAGATCAAGTCTTTTTTTAATACTTGTCCATAAAAAGACACAATCAGACCATGGATGTACTAGTTATACTCCTAGTTATGCTCTTCTGCCAAATGGAACATGCTTGTTGTGTTTTGTTTTGTTTTGTTTGGGGAGGGGGTTGTTTGTTTTGTTTTGTTTTGTTTTTTTCATCTTCAGACTAGATTGGCAGGAAGAAGAGTAAATTCATGGTTTTACAGTGTTGAGAGATGCACGGAGTATTCTACAATGCTGGGAGATGGAAGTACAAAATTAGGAGAATGATGAAGGCACTGTTATCAAGACATAGTGGATGATTAGTGATCAGAATAATATAGGGATAAGTGCTATTAGGTGAGCATCCACAGTTCTGCCTTGAGACAGTATTCTTTTCTATGAGAATGCATCCCCTATATTTTCTTTTTTAAAAAGAAAAAGTATATTTAATTTGTTATAGTTGTTATGGATAACTTTTTTTTTCAAATGAAGATCTGTCTTCTCTCCCTTCATCTCCTATGCCTTTCATTGAGAAAAAAGAAAAATACAATTATTGCTAAAAATATGTATAGTCAAGCAACACAAATTCCTGTATTCATTGTGTTAAAAAATATCACAATCTTCACTCTGAGTCTATCATCTCTCTATCAGGACTTGGGCCAAGTATTTCATCATGAGTACCCTGGAATAATGGTTGGTCATTACATTGATTAGTGTTTCTAAATCTTTCAAAGTCACCTTTACTCTATTGTTGTTATAATATAAATTATTCTCCTGTTTCTACTTGCTTCACTATGCATCAATTCATAAAAGTCTGACCAAGTTTCTCTGAAACTATTTGTTTCATAACTTCCTACAACACAATAATAATTCATCACATCTATAAATAATAACTTATTTAGGCATTCTCACTTGAAGAGCACCCTTTCAGTTTCCAATGCTTTGCCACAAAAAAAGAAAGAAAGAAAAAGAAGAAAGAAAGAAAGGAAGGAAGGAAGGAAGGAGGGAAGGAAGGAAGGAAGGAAGGAAGGAAGGAAGGAAGGAAGGAAGGAAGGAAGGAAGAAAGAAAGAAAGAAAGAAAGAAAGAAAGAAAGAAAGAAAGAAAGAAAAAATTGCTGTAAGTAATTTGGTATTTATATGGGTCCTTTTCCTTGTTGATTTATTCACGTTTGAAATATCCTTGGACTACAGACCTAGTAAAGATATCAGTGGGTCACAGTTTAATAGTATTTGTTTAAGTAATTTATATTTTTAATAGTTCATAATTGCTCTTTCAAATGGTACAGCAATTCAGAGCTCCATTAACAATTACATATTAATATACTTGTTTTCCCACCAGCCCTCTAGTATTTATCATTTCCTTTTTCTTTTTTTTTTTTTGGTCGACTTTGTCAATCTGATAGGCATGAGGTCTAGTTTCTTGATAGTAGAAAAACCTAATCTATTTGCAGGTCTTTGCCGTGATATCAATCCCTTTAGCAGCACAAATAAATAAATCCAAAATAGTCCCAGGGCCCTACTTCCAAAAAAGCAGTGTAAATGTTGAAGTGCTTCTGGAAAAGTTTATCAATATTTTCCAAATTGATAATGACTTGCTTTTTAATTCATTTGGAACTTTTTTTTTACAAACCCTTTTATATGTTAATTGACACATTCTTACAAATGAGTGTATATATATATGTGTGTGTGTATATGTGTGTATATATATATATATATATATACATATATATATATAGTCTATCTGTCCCCAGGTTTGTAACTTTTCTCACATCCATCTATTCCTCTCCATTTCCATTGACACCATTTCACCGCACCTGAGTTACTGCAATGTTTTCTTAACTAGTCTTCCAGTGTCACTTTTTGATTAACCATTACCCCAGCTCCTAGATTAAAGATTTAAAGGAGTGATCATGCACTCCTCTACTCAAAAAGTATTAATGTATCACCATCTCTTACAGAATCAATGCTTTCAAATTTGGTGCTGGAGAAGACATTTGAGAGTGCCTTCAAAAGCGAGGGGATCAAATGAGTTAATATTTAAAGTAATTAATTCAGGATATTCACTGGAAGGTCAAACACTGAAGGTGAAGTTTAAATACTTCGGCCATATAATAAGAAGATGAAACTCATTGAAAAAGAACCTGATGACGTTGGGGCAGCTAGGTGGCACAGCGGACAGAGCACAGGCCCTGAAGTCAGGAGGACCTGAGTTCAAATCTGACCTCAGGCCACACACTTGACACTTACTAGCTGTGTGACCCTGGGCAAGTCACTTAACCCCAATTGCAAAAAAAAAAAAGAACCTGATGTTGGGAGAGATTGAAGGCAAAAGGAAAAGAGAACAGCCAAGGATGAGATGGATAGACAGTGTCATGGAAACAATGAATATGGACAGACTTTGAGAGATAGCAGAGGTTATAAGGACCTGGTTTGCTATGATCCACGGGGTCCTGATCCATGGTGTCAGGCGCCACTGAATGGTTGAACACCACCACCAAAGGGTAGCCAGGTGGTACAGTGGATAGAGCTCCAGGCCTGGAGTCAGGAGGACCTGAGTTCAATATGGCCTCAGACTCTTACTATCTGTGTGATCCTGGGCAAGTCATTTGACACTGTTTGCCTCAGTTTTCTCATCTGTAAAATAATCTGGAGAAAGTAATGGGAAACCATACCAGTATCTTGGCCTAGAAATGCCAAATGGGGTCACGAAGAGTCAAACATATCTGAAAAACAACTGAACAAAATTGCCTACCAAATAGCTGAAAAAAAAAAAAACTTTACTTTTGGCATTTAAGATCTTTCCAATATCACCTTACAAATGATGCTTTGTGTTCACTATGTTCCAGTCAATGTTTCATTGTTTTCTTTTTTTCTTCTCCTCTCTTTATACTGTCCCCTATG
>NW_020954009.1:43148-43404 GCF_900497805.2 Vombatus ursinus
TGACTCATGTGATCTGCTTCAAGTCACTTGACCTCCCTAGACCTTGTTTCTCTCATTTGTAAAATTAATTAGTTGGACTAAATGATCTGTAAAGTCTCCTCCAGATTCATATCTATGACTCTGTGTTGCTAAATCCCACATATATATTTTATGTATATAGAATATTGAACCTAGAAGAGGTCTTATCTAGCCCAACACCCTGATTTATCAAGGAAGGAAGGAAGGAAGGAAGGAAGGAAGGAAGGAAGGAAGGAAG
>NW_020954009.1:43414-51907 GCF_900497805.2 Vombatus ursinus
AAGGAAGGAAGGAAGGAAGGAAGGAAGGAAGGAAGGAAGGAAGGAAGGAAAGAAGCATTTCTTAAGTGCCTACTATGTGGCAATCACTGTTCTAAACATTCCACAAATATTATTAACAAACATTATCTTATTTAATTCTCACAATAATGCTTAGTGTTAATTGTCATTATTACCCCTGTTTTGTAGTTGAGGAAACTGAGGCAAACAGAGGTTCATATTAGAGAACAATTCTTCCTGACTTCAGGCCAGGCAGCCCAGCACTCCACCCACTACAGCATATAGTAGCCTCATTAGAAAGGAAAGAAATTGCCCTAGTTCAGAAAGGAGGGGCTAGAAGACTAGTTTGTTTGTTCCCTGCCCCCCTGCCCCACCTCTCTTTCTCTCTGTCTCTATCCTTGTCCCTGTTCCTTTCACTTTCCCTCTCTCCCTTTTCCCTTCTCTTCCTCCTCCTCCTCCTCCTCATCCCCCTCCTCCACCTTCTCTTCCTCCTCCTCCTCCTCCACCTTCTCTTCTTCCTTCTCCTTCTCCTTCTCCTTTTTCTTCTCTGTCTCTGTCTCTGTCTCTGTCTGTCTGTCTCTCTCATTCTGTCTCTCTGTCTCTGTCATAAGGGATGGACTGGTAAAACTAAAAGTGTGTGGAGGTTTGGAGCTCTTAGTTATGAATTTAAAATAACAAGTATTTCACTTAAAAAGTTTTTTAAAATCTTCATTGGATTTAATTCAACAAATATTTATGAAGCACCTACTCAGTATAGAGCAGAGCTAGGAATGAGGGGAGTTGTAATGGTTAGATGAGAGAAAAACAAGACACTTGGTCATGAAGACCCAACAGTCCCCTTTGGCCCATAGGGGTTGCCAAGATAAAGCATCCTTCCAATCTGCGGGGTGTAGCTGCTGTTTCAGTCAAAGAGGTATTTTACTCTTCCAACAGGCTTGATTAATTGGTTGTGACAGGAAGACATATTATATCAAGATTCTCAGGTCAGTATGCTGCTACTGGGAATGATTGTGGGTCTCTGGGTGGAACGGGGCCAAGTGGACCATTAATCTATTACAATGAATGTCTCTTGGTTAGTTATAGCTAGTAACAAAAAAAAAAAAAGAATAACAAAGCATGTGTATATATGTAAATATGCATATGTATATATATATATATAAAACAGATTTATGAAATGTATGTATTATTTATCTATAAGAACATTATTATTCACTATATTATATATACTGCTATACTGTTATGCTGTACAATATATTATTTATATGTAATGTTTAATAATATAGTATTGTATGCAAAGTACTGCTATATACTTTGCACATAATGGTATATTATAGCATATTTATACAATGATATAAAATACAATATTTTACATATTCATATATCATTCTATATTATGTATAATGTATAATGCTATATTATTGTATAAGACAGACAATTGTTTTATTGGATAATGTAGCAGTATATTATGCATATATGATATTATTAAATATTATGTTCTATTATATATAGTATATTATACAAGTTAGATTATACCATATATATGATATATAGTATCTAATAATATATCCACATATATTATGTTACATATAATATAATACTGTGGCATCCTATATATATTAAAACTTACGATATATAATGTGTAATATGATATAATAACCATATGTATATATGAGATATGTGTCATTATATAATCAATATCTTTGTTGTGAATCTAATTATATTTTATTGATGTATGCTATATTATGTATATATTATGTAACATGATTTAATAATGTGTATCACAGATTATACATTATATATCAATATACAATGATATTTCTATTTATTAGATAATGACTCATATCATTAATGTAATATAGTATGCTATATTATGCATAATGTAATGTTATATATAAAAACACATACAATTTATATAGTATATATTATATAGACACACATTTAGATGTTCCCAAAATTGAGGAAATCCATCAGAGTAAAAAACAGACTGAATTGAGCACACGGTCTTTCAAAGAACACTCTCTAAAGGTATTTGAAAACACAGGAAGAGCAGCTTTTTATGTTTGAATATCTTAGGGGTTAACCAGAGGTGAGATATAGCAGTGGGTTTGAAAAAATGAGAAAAGGAAAAATAATGTGAGAGGATAAATTCTGGAATAAGAAGAGGCATGGACAAGGAAATAATGATAAGATAGGTTACCCTGAATTAAAATATAGATGAACTTCTAGAAGAAGCAAAGGAGAAACTTAGTTGAAATATATAACCACAAGGCAATTTTAATTATAAATAAATTTAAAAGATTTATTTAGAATATATATTAAAGTTTATAGGATGAAAAAGAAAAAAATGAATATAAGACAAGCACAATTGCCATTTTATTAATTCCATTTTATAAATGCTGGAGAAAATCACAAATTCTTACAGCCTGGGCTTATATTTTTACTTTTTTTTTAAATTTTTTTCTCTCTCCAAATATACCATAACCTCCCCTCCCTTACTGCATCCTCTCAGTTGAGAATCTTGCTTCATATTTCACTGAAAATTTGAGGCCATTCACTAAAGGCTCCTTCTTCTCCCTTCTTCTGAGTAATTTGAGCATTAATTCCTAGCACACAAAGAGATAGCATTTCTCTGTGCCTAAGCCAATCCCCTCCACATTCACAAGTGATCCTGTTCCATCTTATCTTTTCCAGACAATTGCCCCCATATCATCTCTACTCTCTGTCACATCTTTAATCACTCTCATTTACGGGTTGTTTCTCTCTGCCTATAAAGACTCCTGTGTCTCCTTCATCCTCAAAAAACCCTTCCTTCCTTGACATTCCCATCCTTGCTTGCTCTCATACCTATCTCTTCTTCATTTTGTGCTAATTTTCTTAAGAAACCCATCAATAGGGGCAGAGCCTAGATGGCAGAGTAATGGCAGTAACTCGCCTGAGCTCTCACCTAAACCCCTCCAAATACCTTTAAATAATGATCTTAAACAAATTCTAGAGTGGCAGAACCCACAAAAAGATGGAGTGAAATTTTTTTTTTTCCAGCCCAAGAAACGTTGGAAGGTTAGCAGAAAAGGTCTGTAGCACCAGGTTCATCACAGGCTGCACCAGCACAACCCTAGCTCCAGCAAACTAGGAGTAGGCCTTGAGAGCCACTGAATCAGGAGCAACAGCTGCATCTGGAGTTCTTAGTCCATAGATGGTAAGGACGTCAAATAACTGGTCAGAAGGAGATTACAGGAGTCTCTTTGCTAGCACTGAGGCAGGACTCTGTTGCTTTGCTCATTCTCAGACTGGGGCAAGGAGGAGTACTAATGCACCACAGCTTGCAGGCACAGTGGAGTGGGGACCCTCCTTACAATTCCAGGGCAGAAAAGAATGTTTCTGGTTACTCATAGACCAGAGCACAGGCCAGGAGAATAGTAAACACCTCTCCTTAGATCAGGCTACCTTGGAAGAACTGAAAATTTATAGGTCCCTAGAAGTATCTCTGAAAACACCTACACAAAACACCCTCCAGCCTGGAAGCAGAGCCCTACTTTAACAAAGAGTTAAAAGTCAAGTAATAGGCTGGGAAAGTGAGCAAACAACATGAAAAAAAAAACAACTTCTGACCATAGAAAGTTACTATGGTGACAATGAAAATCAAAACACACACTCAGAAGAAGATAACAGAGTCAAAGCACCTACATCCAAAACCTCCAAGAAAAACATGAATTGGACTCAAGCCATGGAAGAGGTCAAAAAGGATTTTGAAAATCAAATAAGAGAGGTAGAGGAAAAATTGGGAAGAGAAATGAGAGTGATATAAGTCTTACACACAAATCTTGAGTGATGCAAGAAAATCATGAGTAAAGTGTAAACAGCTTGGTAAGAGACATGAAAAAATAGGGAAGAAAATAACACCTCAAAAACAGACTAAGCCAAATGTTAAAAGAGGTACAAAAAGCCAATGAAGAGAAGAATGCCTTAAAAAGAGTTGGCGAAATGGAAAATGAGGTACAAAAGCTCACTGAAGAAAATAATTCCTTTAAAACTAGAATGGGGCAAATGGAAGCTAGTGACTTTATGAGAAATCAAGAAACAATAAAATAAAACCAAAAGAATGAAAAAATAGAAGGCAATATGAAATCTCTCTTTTTGTTTCTTCTTTCTTGTGGTTCCTCATGTATGTTTTAATTCTTCTTTACAACATGACTAATGTGAAAATATGTTTAATAAGAATATATATGTATAGCCTCTATCAGATTACGTGCTGTCTTGGGGAGGGAAGAGGGGAGGGAGAGGGAGAAAAATTTAAAACTCAAAAGCTTATAGAAGTGACTGTTAATAAATTAAAATAAATTAATAGAAAAAGAATGTATATGTAGAGTCTATATCAGATTGCATACCATCTTGGGGAGGGGTGAGGGGAGGGAGGGGGAGAAAATTTAAAATTCAAAAGCTTATGGAAGTGAATGATGAAAACTAAAAATAAATAGATTAATTTTAAAAAAATTAAAAAGAGCCTAGACATCATCTTTCAAGGAATTATTAATGAAAACTTCCCTGATATTCTAGAACTAGAGGGTAAAGTAGAAATTGAAAGAATTCACCAATCACCTCCTGAAAGAAATCCCAGAATGAAAACTCCCAGGAACATTATCATCAAATTCCAGAGTTCCTAGGTCAAGGAGGAATTATTACAAGAAGTCAAAAAGAAACAATTCAAGTATGGTGGGACCACAGTCAGGATAATACAAGATGTATAATTTTTTACATTAAAGGTTCAGAAGGTTTGAAATATGATATTCTGAAGAGCTAGGATTACAACCAAGAATCACCTACCCAGCAAAACTGAGTATAGTCCTTCAGGGAGAAAAAATGGGCGTTCAATGAAATAGAGGGCGTTCAAGTATTTTTTATGAAGAGACCAGAGCTTAATAGAAAATTTGACTTTCAAATATAAGACTTAATGGAAACATAAAAAGGTAAATATATAAGGAAAATCATATTGGACTTAATAAGTTTAAACTGCTTATAATCCTACATAGGAAAATGATATTTGTAACTCATAAGAACTTTCTCATTATTAGAGCAGATAGAAGGATAGATAGAGGTCACAAGTGTGAGTTGAATATGAAGGAATGATATCTAAAAACAAAAGGAAAATTAAGGGATGAGAGAGGAATGTACTGGGAGAAGGGGAAAGATAGAGCTAGAATGGGATGAATTATCTCTCATAAAAGAGCAAGAAAAAAAATTACAGTGGAGGGAAGATGGGGGATGTGAGGGGGAACGAATGCCCGTTATTCTCAACAGAATTGGCTCTGAGAGGGAATAACATACACACTCAATTGTGTAAAGAAATCCATCTTACAGTACCAGAAAGTAAGAAGGGAAAGAGAGAAGGGTGGGGTTATAGAAGGGAAGGCAGACTGAGAGAGGAGGTAGTCAGAAGCAAAGCACTTTTGAGAAGGGACAGAGTAAAAGGACAGAGGGAATAGAATAAATTTTGGGGGATAGAATGGAGGGAAATACAGTTAACAATAGTAACTATGACAAAAAATTTGAAGCAAGTGTCTCTTATAAAGATCTCATTTCTCAAACATATAAAGAACTGAGTAAAATTTCTAAAAGTAAGAGCCATTCTCCAATTAATAATAATCAAAAGATATGAACAGTTTTCATGTGAAGTAATCAAAGCTATCTATAGCCATGTGAAAAAAAATGCTCTAACACTTTTGATTGAAGAAATGCAAATTAAAACAATTCTGAGGTACAACCTCATACCTATTAGGTTGGCTAATAAGACAGAAAATGACAAATTGTGGAGAGGATGTGGGAAAAATGGGGCATTAATGCACTGTTGGTGGAGTTGTGAAATGATTAAACCATTCTGTCGAGCAATTTGGAACTATGCCCAAAGGACTTTAAAACCATGACCCAGCAATACCACTTCTAGGTCTGTATACCAAAAAAAGAAAAAAAAATAACTACATGAAAATAAACAAATATTTATGGTTGTCCTTTTCTGGTGGCGAAGAATTGAAAATTGAGGAGATGCCAATCAGTTGGGGAAAAATGCTATCCTTCACCAGAGTAATAACTGATGGTTTCTGAACACAGACTGAAGCATACTTTTTTTCTTACTTTCTTTATTTTTCTTGACTTTTTTTGTTTGTTTTCTTTCAGTCTATGTTTTCTTTTGTGACATGACTATTATAAAAATGTTTTGCTTGACTGCACATGTATAACCTATATAGAATAGCTTGTCTTCTCAATCTGGAGGGGTGGGGGTGTGGAGGTAGAGAGGGAAGAAGAAAGAGAATTTCAAAGTCAAAGTTTTAAAAATGAATGTTAAAAATTGATTTTACATGTAACTGGGGAAAAATAAAATTCCAAATAAAATTTTTTTAAAAATTGGCTTAAAGTGGGGATAACACACACACCCAATTGAGTATAGAAATCTATCTTACCCTACAGAAAAGTAGGCAGGGAAGAGGTTAATAGAAGGGAGTTGGGAGTGATGATAGAAGGGAGGGTAGATTGGGGGAAGGGATAGTCAGAATCAAAACACTTCTGAGGAGGGACAGGGTGAAAGGAGAGAGAGAAAGAATAACAAGAAGGAGGGATAGGATGGAGGGAAATACAGTTAGCAATATTAACTGGAGGAAAATTGAAGCAAGTTTCTCTGATAAAGGCCTTATTTACCAAATATATAGAAAAGTGAATCAAATTTATAAAAATAAGAGCCATTTGCCAATTGATGAATGATCAAAAGATGTGACAGTTTTCAGATGATGTAATCTGGCTATCTATAGCCATATGAAAAAAAATGCTCTAACTCACTATTGATTAGATAAATGCAACTTAAAACAATTCTGAGTTACTACCTCATATCTATTAAATTGGCAAATAGGACAGAAAAGGAAAATGACAAATGGTGGAGGGGATAGAGGAAAAATGAGACATTAATGCACTGTTGGTGGAATTGTGAACTAATTCAACCATTCTGTAGAGCATTTTGGAACTATGACCAAAAATCTCTAAAATGATGCATATCCTTTGACCTAGCAATACCACTACTAGATGTAACCCAAAAGAGATTTAAAAAAAAAGAAGGACCTATATGTACAAAAATATTTATAGCCGCTCTTTTCTGGTAGCAAAGAATTGGAAATTGAGGGTGACTGAGCAAATTATGGTATGTGATTATGATGGAATACTATTGTGCTGTAAGAAATGATGAGCAAGATGCTCTCAGAAAAACCTGGAAAAACTTATATGAACTGATGTAAAGTGAAATGTGCTGTACACAAAGTAACAACAATATTGTAAAACAGATTAGCTGTGAATGACTTAGCTATTCTCAGCAATACAGTAATCCAATACAATTCTGAAGGACTTATGATGAAAAATGCTCTCCATCCCCAAATAAAGAACTGATGGTGTCTGAATACAGATTGAACCATATTCATTTTGCTTTATTTTTCTAGAGATTTTTTTTCCTGTGTTTTCTTTCACAACATGACTGTTACGGAAATGTTTTGCAAGACTACACATGTATGACTTCTATATAATTGCTTGCCTTCCCAACTTGAGGAGCTGGTTGGGGGAATGAAGAGAGAGAATTTAGAACTCAAAATTTTAAAAATAAATATTAAAAATCGTCTTTACATGTAACTGCAGAAAAATAAAATATTAAACCAAAAGGAAAAACAAGAAAAAAGGAAGAAAATTTTAACCTCCTACAGAGTGCACATAGAATCCAGCAACCCCATATTTCTCCAAATGCCAATACTATGGGATCTTAGGGTTATTGTTGTTCAGTTGTTTTCAGTTGTCTCTGACTCTTCATGACCCCATTTGGGGTTTACTTCCCAAAGATACTGGAGTGTTTTACCATTTCCTTCTCCAGCTCATTTTATAGAAGAGGAAACTGAAGTAAACAGGGTTAAGTGACTTGCCTACATTTACTTAGCCAGTAAGTGTCTGAGGCTGCCTTTGAACTCATGAAGCTGTCTTCCTGACTACAGGCCAAGCACTCTATTCAGGCCCAGTGCCACCTAGCTGCCAGCTAGGTTAACTACTACTCAGCCACATTCAATTTTGCTTTAAGACTGCATGAAATTGAGACAGATCTGGAAAGTTGATACTTTAAAAAACGTAAATGTGCTGAAAACATGCCCAAATTCACTTGTTGCTCTTCCCAAATAAAGGGAAATATAAGTAAGCTTCTTCTTAGGATTATAGATTTAGATTTGAAAGGCACTTTAGAGATCACTGACCTAAACCTTCATCCGGACAGAACGGAGAGGGAAATTTACTACAAGTTTTCAATGAACAAAGTTTTTTTAAGGTACAAGCTTCCTGAAACTTTCTTACTTGCAATAGCAAGTCCACTGCAAAAAGGAATGAGATAGAGAATTAGTTCAGTAGGCCTATGAAAAATTATCAAAGTTGAATTACATTGGTATTGATGATTCATACTTAACCTTAGTGGTTTGCTTACTTGCCATA
>NW_020954009.1:51917-59135 GCF_900497805.2 Vombatus ursinus
ACACACACACACACACACACACACACACACACACACACTCCAGAATAGATGGCAAACATTGATTCTGACCAGTCAGTAACAAAAAAGGGAATAACCTAGGATCTTCCATACTTGAATGAAATGGGACTAGAAGTCCAATCATGGCTATTCCTTTCCTACTACAGTTAGGTCCTGTTTATTGTGAATAATGAATTCTATGAAGTGGTCATATTATTGAATTTTCATTGCATATTTCTTTTTTCTTAATTTCTTTTATTTTATTTTTAATCAATGAAATAACACAAGCATCTCCGTAACATATCAGAATAAAATAAAAATAATTCTACATGAAACTGGAAATCTGTTATGTACAACTTGCTATTATTTTAAAATATATAATAAAGTTATCATGCAAATTTTTTCCTTTTATCTTTCCTCTCTCTACCCAACCCTAGAGATAGCTACCACTAGACACAAATATATGTGTGTGTGTGTATATACACACAGATATATACATATATATGACACAAATATGTACATATATATGACACAAATATGTACATATATACACACGCACACATATGTAAAATCATTCTATACATACTTCTGTTTATCAGTTCTTTCTCTGGATACAGATAACATCTTCCTTCATAGATCCTTTATAGTTAATGTGGGTATTTATAATAGTCAAAATGACAATCGCTCTAAGCTGTTTTTAAAATAATATTGCTGCTACTATATATAACATTCTCTTGGTTCTGCTCATTTCTCTCTTCATTATTTCATGCAATGTTATCCATGTTTTTCTACAATCAATGAACTTGTCATTTCTTATAGCACAGTAGCATTCTATCACAATCATATACCACAACTTGTTAAGCCATTCCCCAATTGAATATTTCCATTGGGCTGAAACCAAGGATCATATTTTACATTGAGTTATAACTCTGAGTCATGTAAATTTGAATAATGAAACCGCTTAAAAGTATTTATTATTTACATTACTTGGGATCTAGCTATAGTTTACTTTGTGTAAAAACCACCCAGCCCCTTAAATATTAATCCCCTCTTATATTTTTTTTTGTTCACTGATATTACATACTTTGTTATTTGTTTTGCAGTCAGACCAAAGCAGCTAGGATAAGAAGGGAAAGCAGTGTGAGGTTGGGGGTTGGGGGTGGAGGTGGGGGAATCTCTACCTTAGAGATATTTAATAATGGTTTAATAGGTGAGAAAGACAGAGATATAGAAAGACAGAAAGAACCTGTAAGACTGATAAATATTTAGAGATATATAGATATACATATAAGTGAATATATGCTGCTATAATTTCATATAATATATCCTATATCATATCACATATCATATCATATATCATATATCATAAATAAGTCTGACATATGAACTGATATCATTCTATCATATCCATATCACTCTATCTGATGAACGAATTTAGCAGTATAAAGGAAGTCGAATCAGGAAAATAAAAAGGACTACTCTTATAAAATAAAATTGAACTCTTTTTACTTATAATTGGTCAACCTAAGCCTCATAGAAGAATTGAGAAAATACACTTCCCCTCTCTTTGCAGAGATGGGGTTCTAAAGTTATGGAATTTTGTATTTGCTACCATATGTGGTACATGTGGCAGTTGGTCCTTTGTTTTTCTTGGTTACAAGGGAAGGTTAGCCAGGCAGGTAAGCAGGGAGGGATATCTATCTGAAAATGAATATGACCTCAAAACAAAAAGCATCCAATTTTTTTAAAAAAGAAAAGACTCAGTTTCAGGAATCTGGTATTCTAGTTCTAGTTCTTTCCCACAACTTAGTGAGGTGATTTTATTAAACTCATTTTGTTTCTCAGTTTCTTCTTTAAAATGAGAGGGTCAGGTTAGACAGTCTCTAAGTCTAGCTCTGAAATTCTAAGTCTTGTTACTATTTTCACTTATGTCTTCACAATTTTCTGTTTATTAAATATAAAGGATATTTATTACCAAATCAAATCAAGTCAATACATTTATCGAGAACTTACTAAATTCAAAGCACTATGCCCCAGTATTGACAGAGCTACAAATATAAATGAGATATACTGTTATATGTCCTTTTTTGCCTCCAAAGAACCGGTCATGAAACATTTCCAGCATACATCCCTGCTTTAGTCTCTTTTGCTTTTGTTGGAGTAAGCGGTGCCAGCCCAGTTATTTACTTTAGTAAAGGGGAGAAAAAACTTTAGTCTTAGCAACACAAATGTTAAGAAGTCTACAGCTCTACACCAACTTTTCCTCTTTAAGGCTTATTAAAACTTCAAGGTATTTTTTTTCTTGTAGTTGATTTATGTAGCTTAGATGCTGTGGTGTATGTGGAGGGAGCAGATGAGAAAGAGGGAGCAGATGAGAAAGAGAGAGCAACAAAAAGTTTAATAGCTAACTTTAGAAGCCTTCATGTGTGACTGGCAGACCTGGCCATAGGCTTGACTTACAAAAGAGCTAAAAATATTATTAGCTCCAGAAAGCTCAGAAAAAAAAGGATAACTTTCCCTTTGAGGAAAAAATCTACAGAGGATAACCATCGTGGTTCCAAGTGAGAGCAATAACAGCCACTGAGAGAAGAAACCATAAAGATGGATGACAGCTCCAGGAAATGGCAATAGTGGTCAATGCCTCTGGAGACAGGGAGTGATGGCTGTGTCAAAAGTAGTATGGAGAAGCAGAGAAGTGCATAGCCAGGTGTGTGAGACATGAACAGTAGAACCCTAGGAACATGAGTAATCTATGTGAAGTGCTCCTTCTCCCATGGGCATTAGAACCTCTGCAAAATTGCCTTCCTTCGTGTACAGTGTAATAGAGACTGATCTTGCTGGTTGATTTTCTTCTATTTACTTGGCTATTCTGTCCTAATTATATGCTTTGATATTTGATTTAATGAACCTGCCTATCTTGACAGAGATTTCACTACTTAATGGGAGCTTGAACCATACTACATAAATGTAATTACCCAAAACCTCTCTCACTGAATTACAGACAAGAGGAACCAGAATTGTAGGGGGCTTACTACATACATATACATATGCATATTATATATACATATATACATACATATATATATGTATATATACATGTATCTACAATAATATACAACATACATAAATGTATAATATATACATATATAGATACATATACATACATATATATACACATGCATGCCCCCTATATACATACACACATACACATGTGTGTGTGTGTGTGGTAGACCTAGCTATACAAAATCTTCACCCAAGGCTCTAGAAGGGAATGTTGTTGTTCAGTCATTCCAGTTGTATCTGACTCTTCATGGCTCCATTTGGAGTGTTCTTGGCAAATATATAGAAGTGCTTTGCCATTTTCTTTTCCATTTCATTTTATACATGAAGATCTGAGGCAAAAGGGTTAAGGGACTTGCCCAGGGTCACATAGCTAGGAAGTGTCTGAGGTCAGATTTGAACACAGGAAGACAAGTCTTCTTGACTCCAGGCTCATCACTCTATGCACTATGGCACCACCTCACTGCCTAAAATAGTATCATATAGCCACATAGCATACTCACGCATAAATAGGATATCTAATTCATTTGTTGTAACCAGGCTTATAAAGAGCATCCCAGTGGATTCAGAGACTTCTGAAATCTGTGACAATTCTGCAAGATATGATCAACATGAAACATGGCTGAAATTTGAGAGGGACTATAACCCAATGAAAAGAGTGCTCGAGTTGCAGTCAGAGAACATGGATCTTCAATTCTTCCTTTGCTACATACAATCTATGTGAGGCAACCACAGTTTCCTATTGTTATAATTAAGGGATTGGATTAGATGTAGTCTAAAGTCCTTTCCAGTTATAAGTTGATGATTCTATGACCTTTTCCACATCACTGCCTTCTTAAAATCCCTGAGATTAATATGCTTTCTCTATTTTTTTTTCTCAGTTAACATACTTTAAAAGACACTACACAATCCTAGGCTGAGTCAACTAAGAAGTCAGTTCGATTTCTCTCTTCTCCACAGAGGGCCATTGTTTTGTTCTGTCTTTGAATATCCAAAGAATTCATTTCTTCTACTTCCCACAGAAACCCATTCTAATATATTAAATAATCCTTACTGAAAGGAAGATTTGTACCCTACCTAAATCCCTCTTACTTCAATTTAAGCCCATTCCCAACAGGTCTGCCCTCTTGTTCAGTCCTTATGTTCTTTCTTTATGATTGTACTGGTAGAGTATTGGCATTTCTTTTCAGGTCTTCCCCCTTTGAGTTCCTCTCAGCAATAACAAAAGAAATGATGTTTTAAATCTGTTTCTGGGAGCAATTTAGTGTGTGGAGGCTTTAACATGACTCACAGGAGATATGGAGTCAAGTTTGCTTAAGGGTTTTAGTAATACTTGAACAATAGCTTGCACAAGAAGATACATTTCTGTCCAGATTATGATTGCCTAGGTTTCTACAGTAGAGAAAGCTCCAGAGTAAAATTATTAAAGGCAGAAATTTGAGGGCTGTCTCCACCCCTACCCCCAGACTCTTGCAAGATGCAATAGGAAAAAAAATAACAAAAGTAGTCTAAGAAAAGTCCTTAAGACAGGCTTGCCAACTCAACATTGGCTCTAAAAAGATCATACATACATACACATATACACATAAAATTATAAAATTACAAAGATAGCCTTGATTTTCTTTTAAAAACTGCCTGTTCATATCCCTGGGCCATTTAACAAGTATGGAATGGTTCTTATTTTTATAAATTTGACTCAGTTCCCTATGTATTTGATAAGAGGCCTTTATCAAAAACAATGCTTTGTCTATTGTACCTTTTATTAAAATGTACTTTCTCTGATTATCTCTATTAATTAGGTCCATGTTTGGTTTTGCTTTGTCTGAAATCGTGATTATTACACCTGCCTTTTTTTACTTCAGCCGAAGCATAATAGATTCTGCTCTGTCTCCTTATTTTAACTTTGTGTCTGTGTGTGTCTTTCTGTTTCAAGTGTGTCTCTTATAAACATCATATTATTGGATTCTGGTTTCTGATCCATTCTGTTATCTGCTTCCATTTTATGAGGATTGCTTCTATTTTATGGGTTAGTTCATCCCATTCACATTCACCGTTATGACAACTAACTGTGCATTTCTCTTCATCCTGTTTTCTTCTTTTTATCCTATCCCTCTTTGAAAGTCTATTTTGCTTCTGACTCACTGCCTATCTTAATCTTTCCTCCCTTTTATCACCCCCTCTTATTTCTATTATCCCCTTCACCTCCTATTTCACTGTTGAATAAGATAGATTTCTATATTCAATTGAGTGTGTGCATAATATATATATATATATATGCATACATATATTTGTATATGTGTATGCATGCATTCTTTCCACTTTGAACCAATTGATGAGAGTATGGTCCAAATTTTGCCCTTCACCTTCGCCATTTCCCCTTCCACTGTAAAAGTTCTTGCTTGTGTACCTCTTTTACGTGACTAATTTCCCTCATTCTACCTCTCCCTTCTCCCAATGCACCCTTCTTTCTCACCCTTTCATTTTTTTTTAGTTATCCCAATGTAATCAGCTCACACCAATGCCCTCTTATTTATGTAGATTAGTTTTTAACTGCCCTACAATAAAGTTCACAGGAATCACATGTATTATCCTCCAACATAGGAATGGAAACAGATAACTTTATTAAGTCTCTTAAGTTTTTTTTTCTTTCCTGTTTACCTTTTTATGCTTCTCTTAAGTCTTTGTTTGAATATCAGATTTTCTACTTAGTTCTCATCTTTTTCATCAGGAATTCTTGAAAATTTCGTATTTTGTTAAATATCATTTTTCCCTAAAGTATTGTATTCAGTGTTGTTAGCTAGATTATTATTATTTGTGACTAACTCCTCTGCCTTCCTGAATATCATACTCTAAGCCAGGGGTGGGGAACCTGAGGCTTCCAGGCCATATGTAACCTTCTAGGTCCTTAAGTGTAGCCCTTTGACCGAATCCAAACTTCACAGAATCCAGATTTGTTCTGTGAAGTTTGGATTCGATCAAAGGGCCACACTTGAAAACCGAGGGGGCCACATGTGGCCTGGAGGTCTCAGGTTCCTCACCCCAGTTCTAAGCCCTCCACTACTTTAATTTCAAAGCCACTAAATCTTTTGTGATCCTCACTGGAGTTCCACGATATTTGAAATAGTTTTTTTTTTTTTTTTTTCTGACTGCTTGCAATATTTTCTCCTTTATCTGGGAGCTCTGGGATTTGGCTTAATACTCCTAGGAGTTTTCGCTTTGGGACCTCTTTCAGGAGATGATCAGTGGATTCTTTTTCCATTTCAATTTTACCTTTTAAGTCTAAAATATTGGGGCAGTATTCCTTTATAATTTCTTGAAGTATGATGCATTAAAGTGTAATGGCATGCTTGGCATTCTTTCAATATAGAATCCAAAGAAAAGTATGATTAAGGGAATATAATAACTACTACACAGCAGTGATATCAAACAAATACAAATACAAATGAGGACTTCTAAACTATATTTAAGGATCCCATATATTTACTTAGAAACCACATATGGCCATCATTTATGTATTATATTTTTAATTTATTTTTTTCAATTTTTTTTTTTTGTTTTGGGCCACATTCAGAAGTGTTATGGGCTTGCTTATAAGTCAACATCTCTCATGTTTAATACTTTCGCCCCACAGGATCAAAGAAAAATAGTACTCATTTGAAGATAACCAATGAGTGAGAAGAATTTATAGATGGAATGTATTATTAGATAACTAATTTTTGATAAATAAGGCCTATGTTGAAAAAATATACTTGTTCTCATTTTCTCTACTAGGCCTAGACTAGCAAAGCCTTCCAGAAGATCCCTTTCAGTTCTAAATCTATGATCTTATTAGTTCTAAATCTGTAATCCTATGGACCTATAATGTTTGGCTTCATGTTAGAGATAAATAAGTATTAGCATCACAATTTTTTAAATGACTATGACAATTCCTGAATGTCATTTGCATTCATAGTCAATGCTAACACAGACTGTATTAGTAATATTCTCTTGGACTAGCCACACATCACAAAACACTATATTGATAATTTTTTTCTTTTAATTTTTTCTATTAATTTTAACTAATATTTTTAAAATAGAGAAGTATTATACATAGCCAAAGTTTTATTTCTTGGTGTGTGTGTGTGTGTGTGTGTGTGTGTGTTCGTTAAAAACAACAATTTT